>NW_010199166.1:0-2478 GCF_000695765.1 Mesitornis unicolor
AGCCGGCGCGGTGCCGCAAGCAGCCGTCGCCCCTGCCCGCAACCACCACCGTAGCCAAAAAGGCGCTAATGAGGAGCGGTGTTGCCGCGTCCGGAGAAGCTTTCCCGCCGCGAGGCCCTTCCCGGGCACGGCGCTTTGCAGAGGAGCTGCCGGAGATCTCTCAGCTAGTGGCGGGGGAAAAAAAGACTCCTGCTGTGGGGCAGGGAGGTTGGAGTAGGGGAAACCTGGGGGCTCTCTGCTGCCTGGGGCTGGTTGGGCACAGCTGGCATCTCCCCGTGAAGTTTAGGGGTTCTCCTCGCCTCCCTTTTGCTGCTCCTGCCCACCTCGCATGTGACAAATAATAAAAATAAACGTGTTGACATTTAGAGGAATGAAATTAAATATAAGGAGAGAGTAGGAGGTGACTTAGCAGCTCAGGGGAAACCTGGGGGCTCTCTGCTGCCTGGGGCTGGTTGGGCACAGCTGGCATCTCCCCGTGAAGTTTAGGGGTTCTCCTCGCCTCCCTTTTGCTGCTCCTGCCCACCTCGCATGTGACAAATAATAAAAATAAACGTGTTGACATTTAGAGGAATGAAATTAAATATAAGGAGAGAGTAGGAGGTGACTTAGCAGCTCTGAACGTGTCAGGTGCAGGCAGCTGAGGTGTGTGCATGTTTGAAAGTAGGTTTTGCCTTGGCAGGTCTCATTTCTGCCCCCTCTCCCCACGCTCAGACACACACACCAGCCCAGCAAAGGACTCCGCACCAGCTCTGGACATGGTATCTTGCCTGCTTAAGTGCTGTTGGCTAAGAAATAGGAGGGCGGTGAAGGAGAAGCAGTGAGTGAGGGAGGGAGATCCTCTGCTCCATCAGGAGAGATCTGCTAATACACACCTTCCAGAAAAGAGACAGCGGCTTGGGGGAGAAAAAGAGAAGGGAGCTTCTCTGCTGAAATGCTTTGAATGCAGAGACCTCTTCAGAAGAAGAGAGTGAACTGTGGCATATATATTCCTTTTAAAATGAGGAGTTGTCCTCTTAAATAAGGGCAGCTGAATAAACATACATAAAATACTGCAGCCCGTTTCCAAGGACTAGCACTTGGGATTAGCTGATCTGCATTGTGAATAATGTCAACATCAGAGCTGGCTTGAATTGGATTTTCCTGCCGTAACAGAGAATATCAGCAGCAAAAGAAACCAGGTGGCAGAGAAAAATGCAGTTTGAAATTTTCAAAAAGCTTTCTAAGAAACCATTGCAATTCTTCCTCACCCTGTGAAAATAAACCAGTAGGTGTGCCATGTACAGTGAAGCCTGCCAGTTCCTGCTGGGAGCTCAGTCCACTTTATATGTTTTTGAGCTGTATTGGAAAGCACTAGAACTGGACTTTGTAGCGTTGTCTGCATTAATAGGACCCTATAGCTTGACAGGTGCTGGTATTTCCTGAAATAAATTGCAATAAAACAAATTGCAGAATAAACACCACCTTTTCTTTTCAACATCAGCTCTGTAATAATAAAACATGCTACTAAAATAATTGAAAGTTTTGGAAAGGTGAGTAGTTTACATATAGATTATACCATAAAAATATAATCTAGTATAAGCATATACATTAAGATTTAGGTTTAGTACTGCAAGTTATTATGATTTCTCAGTAACTCCAAAATTACTGCAGCAGTTCATTTCTCCTAATGTCGAACAGCAGTTGCAATGAAAAGTTAAACGCAAACATCCACTATTGATCAGCTTTATGATATAACACATTATCAGTCCAGTCGTCATTTCTTATTGTTCTGTTTCAATTCTTTGCAGATTAGGAACAAAAGCAATACAGGAAAATCACCCCCCTGGATCTTAGCCTTGGCCTTTTGCAGGCAAACAGAAGAGGAGCTGTCAGGCTTTGCATGTCAAGTAGCCACTCGGCTGTTTGACAGCTTCTGGGTTTCAACTCCATTGGGATTGAGGCAGCTCAGGAAACCATGAGCGATGAGTCCTGTCGTCTGCTGACGCTGCTCTAGCACCATGGCAGACAGTCCGTGATCTGACAAGAGGATCCATCCTAGGGAGGAAGCTCTGGGATCGGTAATTGGCTTCCTGGGAAACTACAGCTGGTGGAGAGGATGTAAAAAGAGACGTGCACGTGCTGGGATATTGCTACAGCCTTGCCGAGCTGGTGGATCCGCTTGGAGGAGGGTTTTGCCACTGATCTTGGTTTTTCCCCCGGTTTGGTAATGTTGGCTTTGGGGAAAATTTCTGCTGACTCACCCACCCCTGGACACCTTTTGGGAAGCCCAGCTGACCAGTGAAGAGACCCAACGGCACCTTCCACCCATCGCGGGTCCCCTCCGGTGGTGCCCGGTTCCTCCCTGTGCCCAACCCCATCCCACGGGGCACCTGCAACCCCCCGCCCCGGGGAGTCCCCTGCAGTGACCCCTGCACCCGGGGCGGGGGTGAGCACGCCCCAACCTCCCAGCGCGGCCAGCGCCCAACAAGATTTTACCCT
>NW_010199167.1:0-8384 GCF_000695765.1 Mesitornis unicolor
TTGCTGTGGGATGCAAGCATCTCCAACAGACCCTGCAACATTGGCTACTAACTTACTAAAATTAGGATTCAGTTTGGAAATTAAGCAGCTTACACAAAGTTTTCTTTCGCTGCTGTACTCTTCAAGTACTGCTCAGCATCACCTCTCCAGTGAGTTTGCTTCGACTGATTTCCGTCTCACAGAAGTTAGCTGCACTGTCAAAAATTGCTCTGGCTGAAAAAACCTGAGTATAACATCCAGCATGTGCACATAAATAGGTTTAGAAAGTAAACACACGTTGTTCCTTTTACTGCTGCATACCTTTGTGGAAGCAAACCTCCCACCGAGCTGATTAAATGGCAAACGGAATCGGTTCAGAAGACAGGTGCTGCCCAAAGAAAATAATCTTATGCAAGAACACAACCCACCTCCCCATTTTCCCTGTGTACAGCTTAATCTGTCAAAAGATTAAACCACAGATTATTGGGTTAATATCCAAGCTGCCATTTACTATCGCTGAAGTTTATCCACACAGTGGTTGCATTATCTGAAGATTACACTTGTCATCTCCTGAACGGGCAACCCAGCTCCTGCCAACCACGAGCAGTTTCCACGCTCCTCGTCCACAGTCTCAGGAAAACACATGTGGATTCTAGTGCTAAATAATGCAACTTCACAAAGCTGCTGCTGGAAAAATCAGTGAACAATCAGAGAAGTTGACAAATTGAGACTGCTTTTAAATGAACAGCACCTCCTCTGCAGAAATGGATCCAGGTGGGTATAAGGTAGCAGCGTGTGGCTGGAATCCTTGTTTAACATGAGAATGGACAGGGCTTTCTCAGCCTGCAGCCCACCGGTACTTTGGCCAACCTTGTCCTTAATGTCATTATATGAAGGTAGGAGGAAAGAGAGAAAGAATAAACCTAGTTTTTAGCACCTAGACGTGTCCATTGAGAAATACAAACCCACTGCAGGATTACGCTGTTGGTGAGCTTTGTGTTTTGTCTCTGCACAGCGAGCCAGCTGATGAGCGGGGTTGGGGACACCACTGCTCACACAACAGCTCTAAACCCTACACTTTTTGACAAACTTTGTATCAGAAATAAATACTGACTGGTGACATCGCTTCTGGATGGAAGAGAGATCAACAGCCAGGTCAGAACCCATCTCAACTTGCTGTAGCCTAAAGGCAGATTTAGGGCAAAATACGACTCCGTATCCTTTCTGTTCTTCGAGGCACAACCTCAAGGATGCTTTCAGCTGCTGTGGACAGCAGGAGGCCCCATTACCCGTGAAGATAAGACACACAGGGATCACGCTCCAACTCAATTTAATAAGCTTTGTAACGAACTTGGACAGAAAATGGTTTGAAATAAGTCCAGAAACACTCATCTACTAGTCAAGGATTTTTTTAAGTAATGCTTTTAGGCTTATACTCAAGCATACAAAGCATAAATTTTACAAATTAAAACCAATAAAATCATCCTAGAATAATGTAATGGCTTCCCCTATATGTACAAGGAGTGGAAAGGAGACACAATTCTTTCCAGGTAATTTCACACATCTGAAATGCTACGTAAGTGCTCTCCACATTCATTTCAGGTCTTCTTTAATGTGGGTGGAAGGAGCTGAAAGTGTTTCAATGAAATAATCTTAAAGAGGGAGAGGTACTTCACCTGGTTTCAGGCTGTATGTCTTTGCCTCTTCACAAGTCTGGAGAGGAAATGCTTTACTGAAAATTCTGCTGTTAAGTTTCTGCGCAGCAGCCTCTGGTTTTCCAGCTACATAAAATTAAACAGTTCAGTAAGTATTTCTCAAAGCACCACCAGAACCTCATCTTCCTGGAAACCCCTCATGCCCCAACCCTTCACAAACGACTCCATTGTACAACAGAAGCAACCCCGGTTCAGCTCAGATTTGACAGCAGAAAAGAAACACGGTAACAGCGAAGACAACAGTGACTGGGGAGGAGACAGGTTTTGGGACAGGAGGGAGATTTGTAGCCTAATCAGAACACCCTTGATACACAGCCCTTCTGCAGAGGCATGTAAACCAGGCTATTTTACAACCCAGCTTCTTCATATCCATAGCATTAACAAGTAAAAAGTCTTACTTGCTTTCACCAAAGGAAAGGCTGGGGGAGGGATGAGTGTAGTGTACCACGTTTAACTGCCAGATTTGTTTGCCACCCTTGAGTTCGGAACAAATCTTCTTACAAAAGTTATTTTCATTACCGTTCTAAATCAAGTGGAAGAAAAATACGTATTTTTACACTAAAGCAAACTGATCAAAGTGGCATTTAATAATATCCGTTAAAGTGGTTATCTAACAAAAATGGGTTAACAAAATCCCATTCATTAGTAGTCACCAAAGAAGACATTTCTCATGCATATGACAAAAGATCATTCGTGTACTGAGAGGTCTGTTCACTGTGTACAATATTTCCATAAATTATAATATGTTTCACAGCCCCTACCATTCAAGAATATTTCAAACAGATTATATATTATATTTGTATATGCAAACTATTTTATATACACTAATATAAAGATCCTTAGAAGTACCATTATCACTACCTTTATGCTTTCTCTAAAATGCATAGCTTTCGAATATTTTCTTGCAGTTACCAAAAACTTTACAGATTAAAGCTGCTTATCAATGTGGCATGTTCATAAAAACAAAGTGAAATAGTTCTATACTATTTTTATATTAAACCCTTTAAAAAACATGTCTATTTTTTAATGGGGAAAAAAAAAACCCGAGCTAGTGAAAATTCAAGTAATCTATGCTCAATCTTTGCCCAAATACTCTATGAAATTAATTAACGTAGCATTCTAGGAGTACAGGGAACCTCTCAACCAGGACTGCAATCCTGCATTTCTCACGGAGAAAAATGCTACATGCCACAAAAACGCACCACGTTCCACTTCATCCGGGAGAAGCTTCAGAGGAGATTTACCACCACAAGTGTCAGAAAAGAGGAAAAGCTGATCAGTTACATAGGAAGAAATTAGAGCTATTCCAGTTTTGTTTCTGCAGTTTGTTATTAAACAAAGTTACATTAACCATACAGTTTGTCACAAACTAAAAGTTATACATGGGTTCCCGACAGCAACCGACTGGAAAATGGAAAAAAAAATGAAAAGAAAAGAAAAAAAAAACCAAAATAACAACCACCAAAAAACCCCCAAACCCCACAACTGTTAAAAGTTTGCTGTTAGAATAACCAGCCTGGGCGAAGGAAAGCCAGACCGCTGCTGCAGCTGGGGAGTTACTCATAGCTTGTTTGTTACCTAGAAACTTTAAGACCTCCACACCGAAAATGCCTCAAAGTGGAGAACAGAACGATCAGTAAGAAATGGAAACAAATCATTTTGCTATATCCATCATCTAGCTTAACCTTGGTGCTCCGCATCTCTAACAGCTGCTTAACAAACAATGGTTTCCCCCCACAAAAAATAGCTACACAGGGAAACGGTGTTCACAGTAATGCAATCAGTAACAGGTTTTGTTAGTTTCTGTAGTCAGGTGTATCTGCAAAGCTTTATACAGTTTAATGCGTTAAGTATTCCAGTAAAATTAAGTGAAAACTAGCTTTCATTCTACAGGGTAATAGCTACCATACAAGACTAGATTATGTACAGCATGGGACCGGTGTGACAACTGCCAGTGTCTCATGATGTTAAGCTGTTTCACCCATCAGCTGGGTCTTAGTTCAGCAAATCTGTAATAACTTGATATACTGACCTAAAAATCTAGAGATCCATTTGGCAAGATTAGTGCTTCCTACCACTGGGTGTTATACCAGTGTACAGTGCCACAAAATGAAGTCAACCAGACCATCCCATACCCAGAAGCGTACAATTTGTTGACTTGAAAGTCTGGACTTGACATGTAAAACATTCAAACTATAATCCTAGCTGGAGTGAGGACAGTAGGTAAACAAATACAGGTGAAGATGAACTGCATCTCTTCAGAAGGGTATGGAAGAATTGAGAAAATGGAAGTTTCTGGTTCTAGACAGCCCTGCTCTGCTCAGCTCAAGGCATAAAAACAGCCCACGTAGCTCTACAGCTACGATTCTTATTCAGCAAGCATAAAGGCAGATCCTGCACAAGACGATGCATCAGAGGCATTCCTCCCCCCCAAATTTCCTAACACAAACATGTTCTTCAGCTTACAAATATCCAGAGGCCTTCAAAGCTTCAGTAGAGTCACTGCAGCGTCTACAGCTGCAAATTTAACATCAGGGGGAAAGGTCCCTCTTAACAGAAACCCTCAAATGCCTCTGGGGGCCGTTTTGGTCATTCGTGAAAATTAGGAAAAAACCCCTTATTTCCAACAATCCTCCTCCTGAAAAGATGGGTCACTGATCCATTATGAACATAGCTCTCACCATATAAAGCACCAAAAAGTCAGAAACGAGGAGAGAAAAAAAAAAAAGAAGTCCTTAAATTATGATTTACAAGTTTGTACACTATTTCCTAAGCAAAGGTTGACCTTACTGCAAAGTTTATAGATGAAAACTTGACCAGTTACTTTTAAGGGGAATGTAGATCTGGCTATAACTTAAAGGTAGAAAATATTCACTGTTCTATATACACATTTCAAACAGGAGACAGTTACCCTTTACTGAATAGTTGCCAATATAACTCCACATTAACTCAGTGGCCACTAAACCAGGCATCAGTAGCCAATTGGAAAGCTTGAGTTCTGTACTTTTGAAAACGCTGTTTTTTCCTGTCCTGTTCAATTGGGTTTTTTTTAAAAATGTATTATAGTGCATAGCCTAAGTCAGACTTTCAAAGAGATACAGCGCCTTTCAATGCAGTTTTTGCAGCATTTAAAAGGGACTTTTCTCCCTTCAAATTAGATGTTCATTGAAAAATCTGAATTGAGTGCTGTACTGTAGTAAAAATATTTCAGTCACAGACTGATATAAATGTGTACTGTGCAGTACTGAGATCGTTTGATGTCCATCTGCACACGTTTTACTTGGGTTCTTCAATCGTCCCCTTGCTGAGGTCTGTCATTTTGGGGTATTTCACTTTCTTCTGGTCCAGCTCATTCTGAGCCCACAGTAGTAGTTTCAGTAATTTTGCCAACTTGGGTGTTGATTCACGATTTTCATAGTCTAGAACAGCTTGATTAACCTCACTCCATACCTGCAAAAGAAAGACCGCAGTTGAGTAATAGTTTTCCTGTGATTAACGCTGCTAACGTCCCACAGACGTCGACATGAGCACACCTAGCGCACCAGTTCCTCAGAACATGGTCAGGACAAGGCTCCACAGACCCTAGGCCTGCAGAAAACAAGGAAAAGAGGCACGTACTTGAATACATTCACACCAGGTTTTGTGCATCTTGCTCAAGAAACACTTCTGTTCTTTTGCATACCACTACTTACATTTTTTTTTCCTAAACATTTCAAAAAATGTTTGCACATCATTTTTACCACACAGGAATAAAAGACATCAATTTCCTTTTGGGAAAGGGCTACCTTCTGTCGCTGCATCATGTTGAGCAAGTCTCCAAATGGCGATTCTTCGGGATTATCGAAGGCAAGCAAAGCCAGCGTACGCTCCATTTCTGTCAGGCATTCCCTGCTCTCCTCGCCTTGTTCTGCTAATTGGGTCTGGGCAAATTCCAGAGCTGCTTCTGTCTCACGCTGCCGAATGAGTTCAATCAAATGCTGCTGCTACAAACAAAAGACAAGGCAACATTAACTGAACAAATTAAGAAATCTTCAGTATTTCGAGACTGGAATCTTCAGCCATTAGTGTGTAATTTGAGAGAAACACTAGTCCAAAATTTGAGAGTTTGAGGTCAACTCTTCTCAATGTGCGAGACAAGGAGCAGCAGACTCGGCTACGAAATCTACTGAAAAAGATAACCCGACGCTTTTGAGCAACAGGTTTTGAAGAGATGTGTTACTAAAGGAACTGCTAGAAATTCAGACTAACAGCAATTGGAAGTTGGTAAGTCACAGGCCACTGCTGCTGGGCTAAGTTTTCACGTCACTAAATGTCTATGATGGTTCCTGCACCACGCCACGAAGTTTCCAGTTGCTATAAAATGATGCCAAGAACAAACATTTGAAATTGCCTCCATGCCCAGTCACAAACATCCCAACACGCTCTCAAAATCAGCACTGCTTTTCCCAGTATCTCAGCAGCTTCTAAAATAAAGATAAAGTTTGCCATTTGTCCTTACCTGCAAATGGAAGTAGAGATATCTGTTTGTGTCTAGCAATTCCGGATGGAGGCTGTTTATTAACGCAATGGCTTCTTGAATCTGCCCTTTCAATATCATTTCTCGGATTTTTATTCTTTCATCCAGAGTCTCTAAATCAACGCTGGGTTCAATCCCAGACTCCATTCGAAACTTCTCTGCTGCTTCTTTAAAGCCCTCTGAAATAGAAACATTTTACCTATAAAATACGTTTCATGAAAATATCAGCTTAGATGAAGAGCTGAGTATTGCTTGCGGATCTGGGGGGTTTAAAGATTGAGCCTGAACTTCTGAAAAATTCTCATCTATTTAAACGGGTATTTATCCAAGTGGCATCTAACAGTACACACTTCACTCATTCTTAACTCAAGTGCCCTCATTCTCTAAGGATGCGTGCAGCTTGATTCTTCTTAACTTGAAAGCTTGATACTTAAATGGAGCAGTGCACAAAATGGGATTTTCAAAATTTAGATGGTTTGCCTTCTCCCTCCAGCCCCCAAATCTCTTTACACAGTCCCAGCAGTTTTACTGAGAAAGAAAATGAATTTTGCTTTCTCGTACTAACACTATATATAATTTTTTTTAAGTTATAGCAGCTATTTTTAAATCCTAAGTCACGCTTTCACATGCACAAAAATTATTTACGCCTTCATCCCAGAGGCTTCACCCACACAGCAATGTAAACAGGGGTGTAGATCGGATGCAGATGCCTCCGCCCTAGCACAGCTTGCTGTGATGGTATGCACCATAATTGCTGAGGACAATTTCCGAGGGTTTCTGATTGCTCTGAGTATAAAGTTAGGCTGCACGCCGAAGGGGTTAATATTTTTGGTCTCAAACTATTTTGACAACAGTGCCCTTATAGAGTTTCTATTTCTAGGCAGGTAAAGTTTGCTGCTGGTAGTTGCTCTGGGCAGCTTTCAGAGCGTTATTTAACAACTGCACCATACCTTGAACTCTGTTTTAATGGCACAAAGAAAGGACACTGTACAGAAGTGGGTCACGTTTATTAACAGCACTCCAGAAAATACTTTTTCCTCTGTAACTTTTAGCAGAAAAGTTAAAGTTACCAAGTGTCACTTGACATCGATGGGTGACATGCATTTAAAAGCCTCCTGGCACTACTACTCATTTTTACCTGTAACAAGGTAGTTCATGATAAGGCGATTCATGTCTGCTCTCTGGATATGCAAGTTATTAAGCTTTTCCATCCATTCATCTTTCGTGATTTCATCAGGTTTTTCTGCATAACTCATCCTGGACTCTTACTACAAGAAAAGAGAAGCAAAGCATCTCATTTAACACGGTTCAAGAAATAAGTTTAATGTGTACAAGCACTATGCTACTACTATCTTTATATCTTTTTTATGAGATCTTTTAAATTAATAATCCAAAAGAGACCCTTTTCTCTCAAATCACCGTTTCACATTTTTCTCCTCCTTGTTCCTGCACTCTCTCACATCCACTGCCAGTCTCTAAAGTTGCTTTCATCAATCGTCAGAATAAAAAATTCAAATACCATCTTCTCGTACTTTTAAATCCACTCCAAATAAGTCTTGTTGATAAGTTATACAGGACACACAGCATCAGAGTGTGAAACAAGTGAATCAGAGCTTTGACAGCTAGCCAGAAAAACTGCAATAAACCTCTACAGCAGAGCTAATGTAAACAATATTTGCTTTAAAGTTTTCACCAAATCTTGGACAGGACAGCTCCATACATTGCACAGCTACAGAACTGTACACGACACGTTATCCAGAGTACAACTAAAAGACTTACACGAGCTTAGCCTGACTGTCCTCAGAAGAACTCCTGTCAACACTACTACAATATTATCTCCCAGTATTTTTCTCGGCAAGTTTTTCTGCTTTCAGACTTGTAAGCAAAGTGCTTTGCTAAAGCTGACATTTAATCATTTCTACCTTCAAGTCACGATCACAGGGGCAGCGAAAGGGGGAGGAGAGGCGGCAACAACAGCAGCAACAGGCACCGCCACCTCTCTCCGCCAAACACGAGCGGCAGCGCGCTTTCCCATCACCGGCCCTCTTCCAACAGGTTTTTCTTCCTTCTAAACTACCGCCAAAGCCACACCGACCCCAGGAAAGTTGGGAAGCGGGAGGCAGAGCTCAGCCCGGGACCGGCTGAGGGGCCGATCGGTCCCCGACCCCGCATTC
>NW_010199168.1:0-683 GCF_000695765.1 Mesitornis unicolor
CCCATTCCTGGAGAGGGGGGAGAAAAGAGAGGGTGAGGCTCCTGAAATAGGCACGAGTGGCTTTGAAACAGAGAGAAACAGCCCTAAAAAATGGGCAAAAGCAGTCCAGAAAAAGGGCCCCAAGAAAGGAACCGATTTTCCCCCCCAAAAACCCCCAATTTTCCCAAAAAACCCCCACCCGTTTTCCCCAAAAAAAGCCCGTTTTCCCCAAAAAAAGCCCGTTTTCCCCAAAAAAAGCCCGTTTTCCCCAAAAAAAGCCCGTTTTCCCCAAAAAAAGCCCGTTTTCCCCAAAAAAAGCCCGTTTTCCCCAAAAAAAGCCCGTTTTCCCCAAAAAAAGCCCGTTTTCCCCAAAAAAAGCCCGTTTTCCCCAAAAAAAGCCCGTTTTCCCCAAAAAAAGCCCGTTTTCCCCAAAAAAAGCCCGTTTTCCCCAAAAAAAGCCCGTTTTCCCCAAAAAAAGCCCGTTTTCCCTCCCAAAAAAACATTTTCCCCCAAAAAAACCCATTTCCCAAAAACCCCCATTTTCCCAAAAAAACCTGCCCCAAAAATAAACCAAATTTCCCCCCAAAAAGCCCCAATTTCCCCCAAAAATGAACCCAATTTCTCCCCCAAACCCTCAATTTCCACCCCCAAAAAAACCATTTCCCCCCAAAAAACCCAATTCTCACCAAAAACCCCAATTTCTC
>NW_010199169.1:0-38543 GCF_000695765.1 Mesitornis unicolor
AACTCCTAACATTCTGTGATTCTGTGACAATGTAGTGAAGAAAACAAAATGGGGCTTGGATTGTGTTTTTCTGCTCCTTCTTTGGTTAATGAAAGCAAGTCCTTCTCATGGGCAGCGAATTCACCTATTGAGCTACCATACTTACATCTGGTTTATCTGTTTGAAGTAGCAGCTCTGAGCCCTGCAGGGTGCAGGTGTCTGGTGTCCAGTATCCTCATCTTGCTCCTGGAAATGCACACCTAAGGGCCACATTTACACATTACGTACTGAAACTGGGGAGCGAAATAGCAGATATGAAATAGGAATGATCGAGAGATGGAAGCCCTGGAGAGAAGCAGTAAGCCGACCAAATTGCTGGTATCAGTGCTCCCTAAGGGTATAAGGGACTCCAAACAAATTACCATGGATTTTTGGAAAGGATTTTGTGCATTCATCCAGTGAGAGGGGTTGTGAATCACTGGCGTCCCTTCATGTGTGTGCCTAGCTACAGTGTATGGAGCCCTCTTGAACTCCAAGGAGTTCAGTGTATGGTTTTTGAAATTTGCTGGCTGTATGTTTGTAGGTAAGAGGCTTCACCTCTAAGCCTTGGGCTGTCTACTAAAATACATTGTAAGACTAAAGCAGTAAATGTAATGCTGCAACTGGAATGTGCTTTGAAATCCACAGAGGATAATTGCACTATTAACACCAAGTGCTACAAGGTGTAGGAAACTCAGCTCCTCTCTTTGTAGCTTTCTCCAGTTGAGCTTGATCCTGGACTGGAATACTGGATTTGAGATTTTTATTTTTTCTAATCTGCTTTTTCACCTCAGACCTAGAATTTGCTAGATTAGCCAGCTGGTTTCACATTTTCTTTTCTGCATTCTATTAAGGAATCTGAGTGTCTTTGGGGCACTGTGACATGTTGAGTTAAAAATTACTATAATTACTGTGGTCCCTGTGGAATTTGAAGTGTGCACAGTTTATGCCTCAAGGGGCTTGAATCCTTGGAGAGCCTATTTTCAGGGACAGCAAGAGCTGTGAAATATACAGCTCTTGATTTGCACTCAAGAGCGGAGTCTGATTTGTATGGTTAAATAAAAAAATGCTGATTTATACAATTTGTTCCTGGGTCATAATTATGGTCTAGAATTAATTGAATAGCCGGGAGGTTTCACTACTGTACATGGTAATGATTACTAAAAATTGATTCTCTCCTATATTTCTTTATTAACTTATCTGAAAATGACATATTGTGAAGAACAGCTTTAAATATTGCTGTGCTGAGCAACTTTGTAAATTGCTATTCAAGCTGTTTGTGTTGTTTTTTTGGAATTTTTTTCCTTTCTTGACTTTTTTAGGTGATTTATTATTTTATAAGTGCCTGAGCTATAAGTTTGACAAGAAACACAATGTGTAGTTTTTGTTATGAGGTTTGGTTTTTTTTTTAATGTTTCTGACTAAAGACATTGCTTTGTTAGCCTTCAGGATCAGCTATATATGCTTTCCAGACAGACAGGCTGGATCACACCCTTCAGACATGAGGACCTTACACATCCAATAGATTATTGTGCCACCAAGCACAATAGAATATTTGGACTCTGGATGGAGTGAGTTTAATGCATAGCTACCAAATGTGTTACTTTTCTACCTTTGTTACTTTTTATTTCCCATTATTATAACCTCAGTGGGCTTCTCTGGCCAAGCTCCTAAATACAGACTCTTATGTTTGGCTGGTGCAATCACTCAGCAGGTGGTTCTGCAAATGCTGCCTCCTGTTTGCTCATCTAAGTGGTCCCATATGGAAAATATGGGAGGGTTTGATTCCTGTTGATCAAATACTGAGAAGGCTTTGAAATCTTCCAAAAGAGGTAGAATCACTCTGAGGCTGAGATAAGATATGGGTTAATTACATGGCAATTTTCTGGGAGATGAAACAGCTGTGAGGGTAGAACCAGTTCCTCTGAATTATAAGGCAAACTGTAAAGATGGAAGTAATGTTACTACTGTTCTTTTGTTACTATTATCATCTATGTTTAAGCTTTGCTATTGATGTTATAGATATTTTTCTTGTGCTCTGAAAAGCATTTTCTTAAAAGGCTTCACTTCAAGCTTGTCAAAATACTTAATTTTGATAAAAGTTGACCATGACAAAAAGATAGTATTATAGTATTATAACACTATCTTCAATAATATTATTTCAAACATTACTATAACATAGAAAATTGAGTCAAAATGTTTTAGATGTACAGAAAATTAGACATTTGACGTTACTGAGGCAAATTTTTCCAGTGACCCTTCCCAATCAATTTATTACTATGAAACTTTGCATTTCATCAGATCAGCGCTTTCCAGCAGACTATTGTTTTACTGGGAAGTTTTCATCTGGTTCTTCCATTTACACTGTATATTCTGAGTCTAATTCCTAAGAAAAAAATGAAAACATTTGAATCGTGCATGTTCTAAACTCTAGAAAAGGATAAGAAATGAGGGAAATAGTCTGTGCTTTCTGATGCTCTGGTGTAACAACTATAATTCATTGGCTTAAGTGGATTTCAGTTGAGTTCTCTGGGTTTGACAGTGGAATAAACACCCTGTTTGTGACCTCAGTGGGGTTTGCTTTGGCTGCCTCTCAAAGGTGATGAACTTACTGGCTTCAACACCTCCAAAAGCCATCTAAGATGTGGCACTTGCTGGTGGCTACCAGGAGCAGAAAGTCAGACTTGCTGCACTCAGGTCTATCATAGTTAAGAGGGCGGGTAAGAGGCTGGAGCACTGTATTCCCTCTGCTTATCAACTGCCAAAATGATGGACAGCTGATAATGGCCATGTCTCATTTTTTCCTAAAGTGGGAAAAGCAGAGCCTCTTGCAGGATCTTCTCCTCTGTGACAATAAAGCCCTTTCAGGTATGTCCTTAATATCACTATCACTATCACTTAATATCACATCACTATCTGATGGCACCACTGAGGAAGGCCTTTTCATCCATTTACATCTCTATATTTTCACAAATTCCAACTCCAGTCAGAGGACCTAATTTTGCTTATCTTGATGGCAGTCTTGCTGTCCACGAGTTGAATCTACTCCTGGGTTGATCTCCTTATTGTGGGAGGTTGCTCTGAGAAGAAATGGGCTAGTGCCAAGTTAAAGCTGCCGCCTATCTCTACCACAAATGTTGACTTTCGGAAAAGTAATTTGCACTCACATTGAAGAGGAAAGGCTGAATGTGAAATGGATGTAAAGAGAATATGGACATCTTTGCCAGTGGCTGCAGAGACCTAGAAACATTTTGCTGACCACTTTGGACAGATAAAGTGACAGAGCATGGTCCATGTTGTAAAGGCGAGCCTTCCTCCTGCATCCTCAGCCTAGCAGGGCTTGATGAGGATATGAGAAACTTTCCTTCCCTTTTACAGCAGAAAAGGAGGAACATGGTAGAGTGCTTTTTTCATAGTTGAAATAAAGTGAGATTTGATTCCTTTCTGGGATGTTCATAGAAAATTAGCCCATTTTGTCTTTCTGACATGAAATGAATCTTCACACCAATTATTTACGCTTTGCTCCATCAATGCCACCTCTTCTCTTTCCTCTTACTAGCCCTTCTTATCTCTGCTGCAGTTTTCCTGGCTTTAGAGATACACAGGAGAAACCCAGCCACAGTGAGATTTTTTTCGCCTCTGTTGTTGTTGCCTCTGTTTTGTTGTATATAAATGTACAGGGATGTCTTTGATTGTTTATCAGTTTAAGTGCTCTGGGCAATGTTAGCATTCAGGCTATCAAACTGTTCAGGGTCTGATTCTGCAGAATTTCTTCTAAGAGGTGCTGAGATATTTCTGTGTTTCATGATGGACTTTGATAGGTGTGGAGGACATTCATCCCTTCAGGCAGAGCTGAGGATCAGGCCCTAATTGATGTTAAATTTAGGACAAACATCCACCAGTGTTTAGCAAGGATATGTGTTTGCTGGAGAAGAAGGAGCCTCATGCTGTGTTGATTGATGCTGATTTCCATTCCATTATTTCAGGATGTGCACTACATGCTACCGAGAGGCCAATTATCAAAGGTTGTTTAAAAGACACATCTCTGAGTACTGGGATTCATCATTAATTCAAGGGGTTATGCTTCTGCCTTTCCTGAGTTCTCTATTCTACCCACAAGAGAAGTGCTCATTTTACATATATTTCCGAGTTTTCACCTCTGAATATTGTGCTTGGCTTCCTGTGAAACCTGGTTCTGTGCTTTGTGAAGAATTATGCTATGCTTGAGAGAGTTTTGTCCTATGTGACATTGTTGGCCCAGAATATCAGACCTGGCCAAGGCAGTAGCAGCAAAAAGACAACCCACCCCAATAGTTTGTACAGTATTCAATGCTCCTGAAAAAAATATAGGGAGTAAAAACTTTTGTTTCAGTTCAAAAAAGTCTAATCACCACAGAACTGTAAATAATCCTTACTGGCAAAAAAACCAAAACCAACCTAACCAAACAACAAAGAAATATTTTTTTAAAAAGCCCAACTGTCACAAAGGAAGGAGAATAAGGTTATGATGCAAAGACACAAACTCTTAGCATGATTCCACTCATGGCATTCTTCTCATTTCCTTTACTTGGCATAGAGGAGACGCTGGCCATCAGATTTAATTATACATTTTCAAAATACTGGATGAAACCGAAAACCACTTTCAAATCTTTTGTGCATCTGACAGTAAGAAATTTAGTAATGAGGATTAATTGGTGAAGGCTGTACTCATTCTAGTGGAAGAAGGATGACCAGCCCCTTGCCAGAGACAAATCTCATCAGCTAGGGAGGATGGAGGTCTCCTGAAGTAGCCTGCGAAACTACCAGCATCCCTCCACTTAAAGCTACAGCTGCCACCTGGAGGGGTGCGAGGAGGTAGACTGTGGCAAGGCCATTGGCATCATCCTGTGCCAGGCAGATGGGATCAGTATGTCTCGCTCTACCACTCTCTGCTCAGACCCGGCTGCATTCCCCAAGCTCATCGAGACCTGATTAAAACTTAACACTTCTCTAGGTCTCTGCACATGCTAACCAATTAATAGCCACAGCACCATGGTAAGGAAGAAGAAAGCAATATTATTATCCTCATTTTACTGGTGGTGGCATAGAAGCAGAGGGTAGTGTTGAGCTAGTATTGAAGTGTCAAGCTCCAACACTCACAAAGAGTCTGCCTTAGCGTCATGGTTTATACAGTTGATCTATCACTGGACGCCTCCTCCCTACTGGTGGAGGGGAGTCAGGAAAAGGAAAGGAGTTTTGTGGGTTGAAAAGGAAATATATTTAATAAAATAATAATTAAAAATAATATTGATAACAATTATAATAAAAAAATATACAGAATTATACTCAGCCAATACTGTGGGGGTGTACACCTCAGGGGTAGTACAGCAAAGAAATCCCTCTCAAGATGTGAGCCATGGAAAGAAGGTCGAGGGACAAGAAGGGTCATTCCCAGCAAACTCCCCAATTTATAGTGAATGTGATGTTTATGGTATGGGATAGTATTAATTGGTCAGCATGAGGTCAGCTTGGGGTCAACTACCCTGGGTTTCCACTTTCCCCCAGCCTCTGCAAGTCTGTATCTCAAGACTGATGAAGACCTTGAGCATTATATATCAACATTAGCCGAAAACTATAACAAAGTCATATCACTTTGTTCAAATGAAGTAAAGTGTTTTAGTCCTTAAAAAATCTTAGTTTTCCTCAACGGAAAACTGACTGTAAAATTCTGCCCCAGGAAACCAGGACATTCAGCTGTGTTCTTTAGCACATGGCCTGGATGTTTACATATAATGAGCTATCCATTGGATTTTCAAGATGCTGACCTTGCTGTAAGACTTGGTTGCAGTCCACCAATGTGGAAGTGTTCACTTAATCCAAGAATGACTGTCTTTCCCAGATTCAGCGTGTCTTTAGTGCATCTTGTTTAATTCTGTTCAGGTGACTTCATTATGCTTTTAAATACCGTCCTATAAATGTGTGACCAAAATCCATTCAGATTTCTTCTGGGAAATTCTCTGTTTCTGATCTGGATCTATGGGGAAGACTTCTGTTGTACGGAAGAGAATTTGAATCAGTAAAAGCCAATTCCCTCTAAAGGTACTTCCTATAAGACTGAGAGAAAAGGATTTTTAAGCCTATTTAATAAAATATTATCAGAAAGAAATGAATTCTGTTCTATTCTGTAGGATTATCTAAAGCAAACTGTAAAAAAATAGCACATTTTCTAATAGCTCTTTATATTAATGGAATTTGCTCTGTGTCAGTCTCTCTTTCCAATTGTCACTGTCACTCTGAATTGAATTTGCCCTGTGCTGCTTTTACAGTCAATAGACAGAAATAGGCATTTTCAGAGCAAAAATAATTTCATTCAAAAATAAGTCAGGTGAATTGCACCTAAAGAGAGTCCTATTTTCCTCTGGGGATAATAAGGCAGCAAAGGGACACTAGTTCAGATAGAGCTGTCTTCATAATAACTGTTGAAAATTAGAGGAGATGAGATCTACTCTTTATTCTCCTTTTCTTTTCATATTAAACTGTGTTGCTGGTTTCCTGTATAATGTCAGGGGTTGATCCAGTCAGTGTCAATCCTTCTGTGGACTCTGCATCAAGTCCTTCGGATCTCTCCCTGAAAACACATCACACACATTAGGTCTAGGCTTTCTCCTTTCTCTTTTAAAAGATCTGCTGCTATGCAAGAATATTCCCAAGATCAGTTTTCTATTTCAAACATTGCATTGCTGAATTTATAAACTGCTGAGGTGTCACAGTTCCCACAGTACAGGGCTGTGGTCCTTGTGGTAGCATCACTGTGTGGTTTCAGGTAGCTAATGGTCATATCACCCCATCACTGAGAGACTGCAGGCTCACCTGGACTTCCTGGTGGCACTTTATGTGTCTCCAGCAAAATCCTCTCATAGTCAAGTAAATAAGAATCCTCTAAGTGCTAAAAGTGCAAAGGGCATTGCCATAATAGGTCTCCAGGGCTTTACAATACAGTTTTATTTCCTCACTAAATATAGCTGCTTGCTTCTTACTTGCCCAAGAGAATGAACATATTATTTAAGGGATATTTTCTTTTTTGCTTTGCCAGGCAGGCCATATGTGTGTATGTGAGTGTATGTTTGTGTGTGTACAGTATACTGAGCAATTTTGGTGTCTATTTGCCAATGCAGATAATAACGTTGTAGCTTTACTGTCTGTTTATTTCTCTCCTCTCTTCTCCAACCCTGTCTCTCACTTCCCTATTGATTTAGTGCAGCCAGTGAAGTTTTACAGCCTGCATTTAAGGAGGCTGCTGTATGAAATCCACGAGGGGCTGCTAATCAGAACTAACTGCAAGCATCAGGTGCAGTAGGCATCTCAGCCCTGGCCTATTGGCTTAAGAGAGCATGAAGGGCTAATTTCATGGCTGATAAAGCTTTCTGTCAAGGAGGTCTCCCAAACAAATGAACATTGACTTTTCTTTACAAGGGAAATAAAAATGGTCTTTTATCACAACTGCCTGCTTGTGCAAGGTAAGAAGTCACATCCCCGCTGGGCTATCACTAGCCACCTGGGACTATCTGGGAGCTTCTAAGTTGCCCAGACAAGATTTCCAAAGGGATTTTGAAACCTAATTCCTCTTTAAGTGCTCATTTTCCCTTTGATTTCCTGAACTTTTTAGTTTTTGGTCCAGACATGATAAAAACCAGTGGCAGATCTTCTGCAAGCTTTGCAACATTTCTTTAGGCATTTCTTAGGAAATCAAAGGGCTTTTAGATACCGAGATAAGAACTGGGTGCCCAAATCCTTTCAGAATCTGGATATTTATTGCTTCTCCTCTTTTGGTTTGCCAGTTTAATCTCTCTCTTCCCAATTCATCTAATTGGTCTCTTGATAATGCCTGCACTCTTTGGGCAATTCTTCTGTTGTCCTGCTCTGCCAGAAAGATGGGCTTTGACTTCTGCTAGAAGGGAGCACTCATCTCCTTGTTATTCTGAAGAAAAGAGTATTATTTCAAAGCGCATGGCTTGAGACCCTTTCTGTGACCAGGCATGCGACCAACTCGATATCATTCAGGTGTCCTTCTTCCATCCATTAAGAGTCTTCACCAGCGGAAGCAGATGCCATTTCTTAGAAGTATCATATAGCAAGTAAAGTGTGTGGTTAAAGACTGATCCTTTCAAGAAAATAATTTACTTGCATAAAACTAAACAAGTACTCACATACTTCACAGAATGTGGTCTATGAAGCTTTCAAAAATGGTATCATTTTCTTTTCATTCTTTCATGTTCTATTCAGCCAACAATACAGACTTTTCAAGGACACAGTCCCTGCTTTTAATACTGAGATCACTCAGTTTTCCCATAAGTTCCTCTAAGAGAAAAGTCCCCTACAAGTGCCCTCCAAATATGATCCTGATCTCTCCTAATCTTAAATTCATTATTCTTTTACGAGTGATTTTTAATGATCCTCTTGGGACTGGTTTGCACTACAAAGGTTCCACTGGGAGAGAGATGTTGACTAAAGCGCTTAGTTTATTTTGGTAACAGGACTTTTGCACTTATAGATGAATTACCTGTTTGAAGGACAGACATTTTTCCATCAGAATGTTTATTTTACCAGTGTAACTTCATTTACACAGAGGGCCTTTGCCAGAAGAATGACGTCTATATATGTTGCAATTTTCTCTTTCCTACAATTCATCAGCATACCTGACTGAATGCTATGATATGGACTTGGCTTTAAATTAGACTGTTGAACAGCTCCGTGAGACAGTAGGAAAGCAGTTTTAAGTCCTTCACTACAGATGCACAGGGCTCACTCTGGTCTTATACTTAAGGCAGCCTTCCTGGCAGATCCAGCTGCACATCAGCTTGTTCAGGAATAGGAATCAAAGGCACTGGCTGTGCTGCAGACGAGTGGTATCATTGGTACTAGAAGCTGGTGTGCTGTGCCTTCACCCTGCCAACCTCTGAGTCACCTGGCTCCGAGAGAAGCTTGTACCTAATTTTCTACCAAGTTCTTTTCCTTGCCATGCTTCTTGAATGGCAAGCTTAGATCAGGAATTTTTCCCAGCTCTGTGATCTGGTAGTGTTGGATGCATACCTGTTCCTCAGTACAGACTGAGAAAAAATCAAGTCACACAGACAGACAGTTCTCACAGGACTAGATACAGACTTTGCCAAGACTTTTGGGATGCTGTGGAAGGACAGGCAGCAAGGCATTTAAAATATCACATATTTGACAGGTTTTAGAATGTTATATATATTTCTGAAAAATGGTGCTGAAACAAGCTTGAATTTCTACTGTATTGCATGCAATTGTTGTTAATGAGGGATGCAATCACAGGCAGTAATTATAGTTTGTGCTGTCAAACAGCATTTACTTTAGACAGAATTTTGCCCTGGGGTTTTAACTGTTCCCCTCATGGGCTGTCTGAAGATGTCACTTGTTGGTTTCTTGCACTATAGCAGAACTCTTCTTCCGTTGTGGTATGTATTTGCTTTCCAGTTAAATTAACACACATCCCACTTAAACTGACACAACATTTTTAAGCAAAAGATGGTCTTTTTTTGTGGGCTGTTTACTGCCTCCCTTGTTTTATGTTATGTCTGAGAATTGAAGGCAGCCCTGCAGCCAGGCAGATCAACATAGTTCTGCTGAAACAAATGAGTCTTTGGAGGACAATCAGTGGTCATAATGTGCCTGGATAACTACAGTGACACCTCTAAAAATGTCAAATAGAGATACAGGTCCTTTTTAGATATGATCTGCTGAATGGATGAGTTTCATACAGGGATTCTCCATTTCCATTTTAACCACTGGGTTCAAACATATTTCCAAGTTTCCTCTCCTTTCACCACCTTTCTGACCTTTTTTTTCCTTTAAGCCTTTGCAAAATCACAAAACTGGTTGAAACTTAAAATGTTTCTTGGTGAGAAGACAGATATGATTACAAATGAGAACACACCAACCCCCAAGGAAGCCCCAGTTCCTCCTTTCATCACGATTAAAGAATGCTACATATGAGAATATTTATGGCAGTTTATGTCATTGTATATTGTTTATGATTATGTGGTGTACACTTACATTCTCTGGAGAAATAGAGTTTTCCTTTTTGCTTCTTCACTTTCTCCTCTATTATGTTTCCCGTAATATGTTATTGCAAGATGAATCTTAGGGCTTGCTTTGAAAAAAGAATACCTGGGAGCTAGGGCTAACATATTGCTTTTGAAAATAAACTTGCCTTTGACTTTTATAAAGCTCATAGGGAAAGTAATAGAAAGATTAATTAGTTCTAATTGACAATTTTTATTAAAGTGCATTCTTTGAAAATGTACTTTGTGAGGTTGGAGGCTGTACAGTTTACATGGTATAACTTTACAGATTTTGTTTTCTTACTTGAATAACATTTTTTTGAGTGCTGCAATCATTCTAATTTCCGGTTATTTGTTCTGGAAGCAAAGCTGGAATTTGCAGAGACAATGTGAGATTTGCAGCACATTTCCTTCTTAGGCTAATGAATATGTGTTAAAGAAGGATGGAAAAGTGTGATAGATCCTATGGCACCCAGGCCATACACTTGCCTAGGATGGTTACTAGGCTTTAGTGTTTAAATTCAATAGTCACAACTGTTTTGGAGCACCTGGGCTGCAGGACAGCCAGGCACTGGCTCCCAGGGCAGTCAGCAGAGAGAAGCTGCCATAATCTGACAGGCACCTGAGAGGAGGATCTGATACAACACCAAGTGGGAGCTGTGACTTGGAAGCCTTAGCAAAGGGAAATCTGATTCATTCATTACTTTCTTTAACACAAGTGCCTGAGTCTCTCTAAATGCTAAAGGTGGTGATGTGGTGTGTAGAGGGTCCTTGCTCCTGGAAACTTGTGCTAACCTGACAGCACTGACTCCAGAAACCCCACTGACAAAGGAATGAATTATTGCACCTACTCAGCATCCCCAGACTTCAGTCCATGTGCTTAAGTACCTTGATGAACTAGGGTTTTAGGTGGTTGTTTAAACTTGAGAATAGGTTCTCTGGTGCTTTCTGTGTGTGCTGAAAGACAGACCTAGGCTTTATTGCCCAGATGAACACAGATCAAATGAGTCCTTACTCTTTGGATGTTGGTGAAGTATCTAGGAGTCACGTGCTGCACAAGAGGGTCTTATAAGGACACACCAAGGGAGGACTGCAATGCAAACGCAAATTGAAGAAAAAACTGCTCAGCTTTTCTCTTGGCCTTGTTTAAACGGGCAGCAAACACAGTGTCCAGTGCTTTCAGATGGCAGATGAATCCACTTGATGCGCCTCATTGATTTTGTTGCACCACTACAGCATTTTGTGCAATAAGCAAGAAAATGATAAGGTGTCGCTCAGATTTCTTGACATTGGTCACCTGCCATGAGCCAAAGTTAAACATACATTTTTGTGGGTTATATGCACTGTCCTCTCTTGTTGGCAGTCATGGCCATTTTTATGCTTGTACGTTTCCCATTTTCCACCTTGCCGATTTACCCCTTTCCGAATGAAATTGTGTTTTAGCTGTGGCAACTTCTGCAATTTGCCTGTGCAGTTTAGAGATCAACAGGAGAGAGGAGTGATCCTCTGCAACTCCTCAAGGTCCTCTGTCTCTGAGGGACAAATGCCCTTAGATAGTCGAAGCCCAGCCCTTTCTTAACAACATCTGTGATCTGCAAATATGGCCAGTCCAGTCTGTTTCCAATTGCTCTTCTGAGAATCCTCGACTTTTACATTGTTCATATGTGAGTTAGGTGTGATAGGATAAAAGGAAATAGTTTGGTAATACCTACAGGTTTATTTTGCAGCACACACGACTGGCCAGCCAGGTGCACACTGAAAAGAATATTTTATTTTCCTTGTTCTGGCTGCTGGGATACCCTGACTGGGACACAGTTGAATTGTTTAAATGCAAAAGCCCAAGTTTTGCTTTTAAAAAAATTTAGCAAAGCTTGGAATGAATTACTGGCCTATTTGTCATCCTGGCATGGAAAGCATTTTCCATTTCTCCTCCTGAAGCTGTTCCACTTAGTATAAATAATGAAATATTCAGTGAGCCACAGAAAAAGACCAGCTTTGTAGCCTGGGGGGCTCCATTGAATATGAGACAGCCCAGGTGAGTAGCTTTATCATGGGTCTATTGGCTATTCTTGGTATAATCTGAGAAAAATGCCATAAAGCATTTTGGCTTTGATCCAGTCAGCCTTTTGCAACAGAAAAAAGAAATATCATGGAAAATTTTTCATCATTTCTATTATAGGCATGCAATACAAGTAACAGTTCATAAGGAAATGGGAATTAGAAGAAACACCACTGTGATTGCTACCACCTTGCATAACATACCTCTCCCTAAGCTGGGCGTTTCTAGAACAAAAAGAAGTTAGAAATTTGGTCTGAACTGTAAGATACTCAAGGTTTTGTGAACTGAAAGGGGTCCATGACACTCTCAAGCCTGTAAGCTATTGATGCCAGGGCAGTTTACACCCCTAACAACCAGAAAGTGAAGCTACATATAAATGAAAACTGAGACGGACTAGTTTGACACTACCCTCCTGATCTTCAGCAAGTGCAAAATGGAAACCCACACAGAGGATGAAAACTGTTTATTCAAAATATGTATTTTACAGAAATAATACTTTTATTGCATTTTTACAGTTAAATACTTCTTTTTGAAAGAACAAAATGTCTACAAAATAAAAATGTATTACAATGTACCAGAACTACTCTGCATAAATTACATAATCATCACAGCCTTCAGAGCTGTTTGGCAGACCAATATCTAGCGGTGTATCTTCCATTGTAATAAATCTTACATTAATGTGGGATCGGAGATTCTGCAATAACAAAGAAGTTTAAGAATTCTCTAGTAGTCTGGGTTTAATGAGAGACATGTCATATCTCCCCAGTTAAGGCATTTGTACTTTCTTTGCCATTATCATTACAGCTAATTAACAGTAAATGCTCACATTCACCAGCTATACTTAAGAGGTGATGATACCAAGGAGGAGTGGGAAGGAAGAGAGATGTAAATTTTTAATACCTTATTTGCCTTAAGTCCACATGGGAACCATGAATAATTGATGGTAAAAGTGGTTAACCCTGAGCCTATCAAAAGGGATCTTTACATGTTATCCATTCCCCAAGCCTTCCCTGTAGCAGCTCTCCCTGACACAGAATGTGGCTTTTTGCAGCACCAGGCTGTGATAAGATTTGTTACTACCAATTAAGGATGTTGATTGACACCTACTCTCTATACAGAAGCTTCTGGAGAGTGCTGTATCTCCCACCTCATCTCCAGCTGCTCGTTACAAAGGCTGGAGGTTGGTATCCCCTCGGAGCTGCCACCTGAACTGCTCAGGGGAGGGCTGTAACTTGCTTCAGTCAGAATGAACCAGATCAGCTTAAGGAGCGCCAGCAGCAGGCCCTTGCTGTCCTTGGTCACTGGAGCTGACGTGGCTTAAGGATGGATGGCACGAGCTGCTCAGCTGGCCGGTCACCTTCTTCATGGGCATGGCCACAGGGAGGTGGCTGGAGCCAGACATTTCTTCCAGTTGGACAAATATATGTGAATGAAGACATTGTCCAGAGTCTAGTGAAGCCAGCTGGACTCCCAGGTTACATTTGTACAAAAAATAAAATGAGGAAGGACCTGTTCTCTGGCCCTAGGGGCAAAATGCCAAACCTTCTTCTCTTCTTCCCAAATTGCTTTTGTCCACAGTGCTTAACAGACAGTTTCTGGTCCAGGCTATTTCCTGAGCTTCAGAAAAAGCTTACTGGCACATGCAAAAACTGTGCTAGGGAATGTGGCGGGGAAAAAAAAAAAGAGATTGGACAATCATGAGTCTTGCTCAATCTGCTAATATTGGCATAGCCACTGTGACACCTGAGCTAGCTAAAGCATTGCTAAAAGAAGTTGTCCTGTTTGTCTGTGGTCTCTACCAGAGGATACTTGACAAAGACACACTACCAGTCATGCAGTTTAACAACGCTGTTTGGTTTTTTTCTGAAGATCGTGGATTGTCCTGGAATTGTAAGGGAGCTCCTAGAGTTTGGTACCAGAGCTAGGACAGATTTGGCTTTTTTCACTCACTCAAGCAGCTGAGCTGTGGATCTCTGCCAACCTTGTAGTCTAAGAAAGAGGAAGGCTGGGACACTGTCTGTGTTAGATTGCATACTTAACTGAAAGTGAGAAATACAGTATGTTATGGGGCTGGGGAACAGTGTATGGTTCAACTGGCTCAGGAAGATGCCTGTTCACTATGACAATTTCTTCTTGGTAAAGGTCTTGAAAATATATATTAAAAATACTCCATCTTGGTCCTGGAATCCATGAAGCTGTTTGACCATATCCTGTTCCTAATGCTCTTCAGCAACATAGCCAAGAGAACTGAAGGAATCCCTCTCTCTACATACGAAGCAATTCTTCATTGAGGGGCTTGATACAATCAGCACTGGAAAATAGTACGTAAAACTCACTGCCAGTGTTTGCTGCTCTCTCTGGGGAGACAGGGAATAGAAATAAGATCTTCACTGCCAGCATTCATTCCCAGGAAATTCTGAGGCATGGGTGTCTCTTGGATCAGCTAACCCCACTCAATTTTAACCCTCTTCTGGCCTTTGAAAGCCCTCTTAGGAGGAACATTTTATACCTCAGCTCTCTGTCTTATACCCCAACTCTCTGTCTATGCACTTTTTGCTCCGTGGAAAACTGTCAGAGTCTGTGGTTGTTGGCATGCATATTGACCCCAATAAAAGCTGTAGCCCAGCACTCTGCAAAAGTCCAGTGCTTTGAAGTGAAGACATAAATGGAGAGGCGTGATCTGCAGAGGCCAGTGGGATAAATCTCCTTCCTGCACCATACAAGCCAGATAAGCAGCATCCTGGTCAGATGGGCAGGGGAAGGTGGAGAAATGTGACAAACTGGATTAAATAACACACTTCAATACTGGAGTATTTGCTCTGTACTCCAACACACAATTGTCTTCTACAAATAGGTTTGAGTTTTTATTTTATTTCTGCTGCCTGGTGTTGAGAAGGGTTTTTTTCAGCAAGTTACTGAGATAAAGCACAACAATAATTTTTCCTTTTATGTGTGTTTTTTCCCCCTGTAAGGCTTTTTGCCAAACTGGAAAGGGAGGAAAAGCCATATACATACATAGTATAGCCAGCCAGGAAAAAGGATATGGATTTGAGTATTTGTTCAACCCAAGGTCCTGGATGCAGAAGTTCAAATTTCCAAGGCTAATCAGGGAGAAACATATTTCTCCTGAATGAGAGAGACTGGTCTGGGACCTCTTGCTGGGATGGCTTCATTTCAAATCCCTCCCTATGGAGTAGCTCTGTTTACTGCTGGGACCTTCCCTCAGAGGTTGGTGTGGGCATGGGCAGGCAAGGATGGGTGTGGGGCTACTCTAGTGCCTCCAGAGAGCTGATTACTTCCTTTTCTTTTTCTGAAAAAAATAATCATGCCTCCCAGAACAATGTCAAGGGGTTACAGGAAGGCCATGAGGGATGGGTGGTTGGTGGAAAAACACCCCTGAGTCCCATATTGGCTGCTAGCATTAGTGTTATTTATCAGTTTGGCTCTACTTTGAATTTGGATCTGCATCAGTGGAGCTGCTGGAGAAGAAAGCCATCATCAGTGAGCAAAATTCCTAAAGCAGCATTTACTGGCTTGGGTGATGGGTGAGGACTCCAGAGGACTCCAGTGGGAACAAAGTCCCCCTAAGCCCCTCCTTCACACATGATCTGCAAAGAAGAGCTTTCCACTTCTTTTCTAGACACACCTTTCAGAGGCTCTCTTTTGCTCTAGGCTGTACTGACAGGGAAACAGGCAAAGATTTACTGACGGGAAGGAAAAAAAGAGGTTCACCCTTCTTTCCCGCACATCAACATGACTGTTGCAGCATCTACTCACCAGCATGGGCAAAACGGAGGCTTTGACCTTGCAGTTGCACTGAAGTCTGAGAAAAACCTTTGTGTCTGGAGGTCACAATGACCACAAATGGTCTACTGACAATTTTACTCGTCAGTAGAAAAAACAACAGGTAGGAGAGAAAAGAAAGGCTGAAGGAAACACTGTAACTAGTCCAGCATCCTCAGCTCAGTGATGATTAATCTTTCTTTTGCTCCATTTTAATATCACTGTAACTGGGGACTCATCCGCACAAGTGGGAGGGATGCAGGATGGGCCTGGGCTTTCTGCTGTTGAAACTGATGTGAAGTTCCCCTCACACTGAGGTTAGAAAGTCTGGGGAGAGCTTTCCTTTCCGGTGCTGTTAGGACAGATATTAAACCAAAAGGTTGGGCCAGTTGGAAGGCAGGTTTGCTTTGGACTGATCTGCTGAGCAGGAGTTAGAGCCTGCTCAGAGGCATGGGCCAGGGAATATGCAGAGCCCGTGGTAATTTCTAGCACTATGGGTAAAACCTGTGCAACAAATTAACACAGGGGAAAATGATAGTTACCAAGAAATGCCCAATGGCATTCAAGGACTGTCTTATTTCAGTGATCATGGCCATTAGAGTCAAGCATAGACTTCTTTTCAAGGACTTATCAAAGGCTTTTTTCAAGAACCAGATGGCACACTCCTACTACTGCTCAGCCACCTTGGATTTAAGTTGGATGTTTTCCTGCTGCCACTTCCATCTCTTTGGTGGACATATCTGGGAGAGATGGGATTGACATTGCTCTCTTTGCAGAAAAATCCTGCTGGAATTCATCTTGGTTAATGGAAAGTTAACTCTGTCTCCAGAATGTCTGGAGCCTTGGTGGAGAACAGGCTGCATCTTATGGCTAGATGCCTGAGTTAGCTTTAAACTGACTGGACTGGGAGCTGCAAAAAGCTCATGCAAATTACAAATTCTATGTAAAGATTTATCAGGTCTTTTTTCATTATCCTCTCTTAAGTGGATTAGACCATGCTGGCAGAAAGAGAGCAGACATGGAATGAGTGTTAAACTCATGCCAGATCTGAATATATTTGTCAAGTTATTATATACACAGCAATAAGAGGCAGCAGGATTCCAGTAACACTCAACTTAATGTGGTGTTAGTTTCAAGCGATTGTACATCTTTTCTCTGTAGAAGAATTGTTTGCTGTGTAGCAAACATTACATTTAGGAATAAATGAAAACACACTCTAAATCATAACATTAGTGTGGCCTCATTTTCTGTCTCCTGGGACAATACAGATCCAATGAACTAATTCTGGATGAATTCTTATTCACGAGGACACTGTATGCAGTCCATGAGCATCTGTAAACCTTTCACAATGCATTAAACACAGTTAACAAAGACATGTGGCTACTGTACCATGACTACCTTTTCTCCAAAAAGACAGTGGGTTTCTTGCCAACTTTCCACTGCAGACTCCATTTTCTCTTCCCTGTTTCATGAGACACACTTTAAAAATCACAGTGATCTCCTGTCTAAAGGAAAAGGCTCATGTTGACCAAAATTGCTTGCCAAAACCTGAACCATTTTGAGTCTGCATTTTTGAATTATGAATCCTAGGAATAAATAAGAAGAAAGCTAAAAGGTACTGATGACTGAATGTTTTGGGAACATCTTCCACAGCTCCATGTCTGATCTCCAAAGCAGAAAAACTTTCTGCCCTAGAAACTCCATGTGAAGTTCATAATGAGACACACTGTGTTTGCTAGGAAGGGAATAAACTTTGCTAATCAGAACAAGGAGTTTACTGTTGTTGTGGTTTAACCCCAGCTGGCAACTAAGCACCACACAGCTACTCACTCAGCAAAATGGGTGAAAGAGTAGAAAGAGTAAAAGTGACAAAACTTGTCAAATGACATAAAAACAGTTTAATAGGTAAAGTAAAAGCTGGGCACACAAGAAAATCAAAATAAGGAATTAATTTACTACTTCTCTTTGACAGCCATCCCCCAGGAAAGCAGGACTCCATCACACGTTAACGGTTACTTGGGAAGACAAAACACCATAACTCTGAACGTCTCCCCGTTCATTAGTCTTCCCCCAACTTTTATTGCTGAGCATGACATCATACGGCATGGGACATCCCTTTGGCCATTGGGGTCGGCTGTCTCAGCTGCGTCCCCTCCCAGCTTCTTCCCAGCCCACTCACTACTGGGGTGGTGTGAGAGGCAGAAAAGGCCTTGACTCTATGTAGGCACTGCTTAGCAATAATGAAAACATTCCTATATTATCAACACTGTTTTTAGCCCAAATCCAAACCATAGCCTCACAGTACTCACTATGAAGAAAATTAACTCTATCCCAGACAAAACCAGCACAATTATCCTAGCAGCAAAAGAAGCATTTTACAAGTTGCTCCCCAGTGTATGGATCCCATAAAGGACCCATCATGGAATATGAGAGATGTGTAAACATCTCAAATAGTAATTTAAAGTCTTCTTTTTATTAAAAAGAATAAAAAAATCTCCCCTTCTTCCTTATGGAAATTGCCTTTAAAATATTACCCTATTGCTGGGACTGACAAGGCAGTTAGTTTTTAAAATAAATAGGTAAAATCACAGCTTGCCTGTAACCTTGCCAGCTGTGCTGCTGCCTGATGCTTCCCCAGCTACCACACAGCAACTCCTAAGTCAATTATGCTCCTGGCAGATCTGTGTGTGTATTTGCTGGGAGCTGACATGTTTTGGGAAATTTGGGCTCTTTTTTTTACATATTAACCTTCATTTTTAATTTCCTGTGGCTCTGATGGATGCTTCCAGAAACAACCATGTTCTCTTTAATGGTGTTATCTATAAGGAAGGAAGCAAAAGATCCATAAAATATAAAAGACTGCCTCAACCTGAAATGAATACTCTACTAGTGTTTCTTTATATGCCTGTATGTTTTTCCTCTTTCTTCTCCTTAGGACCATAATCTGAAGCTGGCAGGTTCTTGAATGTTTAGAGAGCCACATTTTCCCCTATCAATGTATGTTTGTTATGAGAGAGGAACGAAAAGGGCTGGACATCAGTAAATGAATAGCAAGGAACATTTTAAAATAGAATAAAATAGAAATAAATCTGAAATAATGCATCTTTCTACTTCTAGGGCTATTTAATAGACATCTAAAAAAGTCTGTAAAATTTTAACCCAGAGCCTCATTGAGTTGTTTCAAAGCCCAAGTTCTGCCATAAGCTTTCCATTTGGATTAGGGCACATCACTTAAACTATCCCACATAGCAGTAAGCCCTCAGCACGTGTGTTAGGAAGTACATTCTTAGCCTTGATTTCAGACATGAAAATGTCTCAGCATATCAACAGGCTCGCTGAAGTCAACAGGATGAAGAACACAGTTTAAGCTAAAAAAAGCATTTAAGTAAACTGAGAGGCAAAATCTCTCAACAGGGATATCTGCTTCTCTTTCGTCAACTACCCTTCCACCTGCAAATGTCCCAGACCTCCTGGGAACTAAGATGTCCTAATTTCCAATTCTGTACCCTACCGGGAAAGATAATCTTAATTTTCTGTTTTCTGTATAATGAGCAAAACAGATTTTTTTTCTCTCTGTTTCCCTAACCCTTTAAACTGTTGACATCTGCATTAAGTGTCTCAGCAAATATTTATTTAGAAATAAAAAACCACAGCCCTCATCTTACTTCACAAACTTATTTCATGCTCTTTCTTTAATCATTTAGTTTCACTGATTTAGACATTTCACTTTGTTTTTCATAATTAGCCCTGCAGACTAAGAGGATGAAAATTTGTGCAAAGGCTTATTAATTATTGGTAATAATTATGAGCAGCAGAACTGCAGATGCATAAACCTAACTCTGTGGAGGAAGGATTGGCTGATATGGACATACTGCTCCTTTTTCCCCTTGCTGGTCCATTTCCTATTGCTCCTTGCTAACTCTTGCACACAGAACCCTCTCTCTTAAAAGCTGCTGGATCTCATTTCTGCTACCTCCGCATCAAAAGGTCTAGAACTGAAAATTGTTGCATCTATTGATACTACCACCCTGCACAGCCATTTTAGTGTAATTTCTAAAAGGCAGTAAACCCTCAAGATTGGCTGCAAAATGATTGAAATGTGGCAATCTGTAAAACTCTTCATTTTCATAATTCTGCTTAGAACCCCATATAAATAATTGTTTGGTGCCCTACTAGTTATGATAATTCAAAGTAAATAAGTTAAACTATTATTTTCCGTTCAATTGAAAACAAAACAGCTTGGAAATTTGCAGTGCCTGGAAATTTAAGAGTCAAAACAAACCTAAACATCTCTAGTTCTGGGCTAAACAGAATGATTTGTTTGCCACAAAAATGATGTTTGATTTGTTGAAATATTTTTTATGTTTCCATTCATTACATGCCTTTAATGAAACTTAGTTAACTAATGAAATTTAATGGCATCCTGGGGTGTATCAGGAGGGGGTGGTGAGTAGGTCGAGAGAGGTTCTCCTCCCCCTCTACTCTGCCCTGGTGAGACCGCATCTGGAATATTGTGTTCAGTTCTGGGCCCCTCAGTTCAAGAAGGACAGGGAACTGCTGGAGAGAGTCCAGCGTAGGGCTACAAAGATGATCAAGGGAGTGGAGCATCTCCTTTATGTGGAAAGGCTGAGGGAGCTGGGTCTCTTCAGCTTGGAGAAGAGGAGACTGAGGGGAGACCTCATTCATGTTTATAAATATAGAAAGGGTGAGTGTCACGAGGATGGAGCCAGGCTCTTCTCGGTGACAAACAATGATAGGACAAGGGGTAATGGGTACAAGCTGGAACACAGGAGGTTCCACTTAAATTTGAGAAGAAACTTCTTCTCAGTGAGGGTGACAGAGCACTGGAACAGGCTGCCCAGAGAGGTTGTGGAGTCTCCTTCTCTGGAGACATTCAAAACCCGCCTGGACGCCTTCCTGTGTAACCTCATCTGGGTGTTCCTGCTCCGGCAGGGGGATTGGACTGGATAAGCTTTTGAGGTCCCTTCCAATCCCTAACGTTCTGTGATTCTGTGATTCTGTGATTCTGTGAAACTGCACATTAGTTTCAAGCTGTAACACCTAACATCAGCTGCTGAAAAAGTTTCATTTAGAAAATATTGTCATTATTTCTCTGATTTCTTTTGTTAATCATAATTATTTTCTGATGTATTTTTTAAGCTCTTCACTCAAAAAATTCAAACTACAAGTGTTATCAGATCTTATGCTTTTATCTTAGTAGATTTTATTATCTTCTCTTTTTTACAGTTTGTTCTTGCCTGCTATTTTTCCATATTAATATTAAGCATAGCACAATATGATAATTTCTAGCTCACGTTACTGTTTTTCCCTTGATTTTTCATTTTGACCTGGGCAGTTCTAGTTCCTCAGAGATGGAAAGGTAGCTGGGAGTTGAAGGACATAATGGGAAACGGACAACTTTCTCTCTTTGGCACTTAAAAAGAGTTGTCCAGCCCATTCCTCTAATCTGCTGTACTTCAAGATCTCAAAGCCATCACTAACCCTTTAACCAGCACTGTGGGTAACAAGTGTTGAGCTGAGCCACCTTTCCTACCCTTCCTTTGCCACGTGCCTGAGACTTGCAGCCCAAATATCCTATGAAATGAGAACAGCAGCATAATCTGTGCTGGGAAGGTTGAGCCGAGATTTGTGTAAGCGGAAAAGCAAACCAGCAAGAGGTGGTCGGGCTGATATTGCTGCCTTGCATCTCCCCTTGCTGAGATCTGTGGGATGTGTCCTGCTGCCCTCAGTCTTTTAATGGTTAGACGTAGGCAGTGTGCAATAAGGGCTGCCTTGAAGGAATTCATTCCAAGGTGGGATTTCTCTGGACCTCAAGGGGCAAATTTAACCCTTTTCTTCACACAGGAAGTGGAAACACCTTATGGAGACACCTTAAGTTGCTTCCACAGCCATTACCTTCATTCTGGTGAAGTCTGCTGCTGTAGTCTTTGCTACCTGCCTTGCCCCAGAAAGCAGTCCCTTTTCCTAATTAGCTGGGAGTGCACAGTGCTGCTGCAAAGCTAACAAACTGTTATCTGTGCTGAGAGCAGAGCAGGAAGGTGCCAGCAGGGCAGACAGCTCTGTTAACTACAAACTGCCACATCTACTAATGGTGAGGCAAGCTGCTGCCTTGCTCCAGAAACACTGCCATTTTCTCCCTCTTGCAATCTGGTATACTCTGTAATCTGAAACATTTATTTTCAACTTAGTTTTCTCCAGAACTCTTAATGTGCTCTTCTTTACTTTAACTTCCTTGTAATCTTTAGCCAGCTGCAAGTGGATACCTCCTCCTGGCAACCTCATTCTCTGCTTCCTTTCCCAGATTTTCATTTTCTCATGGCAGTTTGACTGCTCCACAAACCTTGTTATTCTCTTGAACTCCTTTTTTACTTTTTCCCCTCTATCATTTAAAGAGATAAAATCCTATCATTGCCTTGTCTGAGAGCCAGAACTCCAGCAAGGGACCTGTACTTCAATGGCATGTCAAACAGTGTCACTGATGGACCTCTCAAGCAAGAGAGTAAGAGGATCCTGTACTGTTCATAATGGCATGACTTTGGGGAAGGATTTCAGTCACTTTTTCACCTGCATTAGGTCCTCTCCCAGGCTGCTGTGTGTAGCTATATTTTCTGTTTTATTAAAACAATGCAAGGAGGGCAGGGAGGAGCTTTACAGCACATGACATTCTGGGAGATGCAACGTGAAGTCCTCAGAAATAAAGTGAAGACTCATTTTACATGAAGCAAAAGAGCCATGCTTGCAGAAAAAATGTACTTCAGACTCCCCTTGAGATAAATGTAGTTAGAGATAACATATGTCAAGAACTGAGGTAAAGAACAGCCAGAGAAAGCCATTTGTCATGCAGAACAATGACATCCTATTTTAATTGGTCTCATAAAGCCTAGTAACTAGGCCACGTATTCTTGACATCCATCTACTGACACCTTCTTAATCAGTCAGCTATTTGAATATGTGCAGATGTCATCCTCAAACAATGGGAACTTCACAGTGTTTTTACAAGGTGTACCAGAAGGTGCTATTTTCAGAGGAAAAGCCACATTCCCCTGGTGTAAAGGGTGTGGGAATAGATGTGGGAATAGGGTTGTTGAAGAGGTGCCAGCTCTGTAACACACACAAAGGCTCTGTGTGCAGAGAATGGTGGCAGTAAAAGTAGAGACTTTGTTCAGTGTGAGGACAGGAGTGCAAGAAGGGGAAAAGGAAATTGTATTTGCCAAAGACCACCACTCCTAGCCCCTTACAAACATGCACACATTTTCTCCTCAAAAGCAGTGATCCGCCATTGCACAAGTGAAGTCATTGTGGTGTGGTTCGTGAGATGAGGTGATCCACACAGGCTCAAGGCTGCTGGAGCACTTGCCACCAGCCCTGCTTATACAGCTTTTTTGTGTCATTCCCTCTCTGACTGGTGAGAATTAAGAGAGCTGGTTGATTTATTTTTTTAATTATTTTTTTTTTACACAAAGGCCTGCTACTATTTGGATTCTTAAAAAAACTCACATTAGGTATAGTCTCTTGAGGACAAAATGTATCCTTTGGCTGTTACATCCCAGTCAAAGTGCCTTCTCTTTATTAATTTTGTCTTTAGAAACCTTGCTGGGAAAGTGAAGTACATGAAATAGGATCCGCCATTCAACATCCCCTTGGAGATTCATCCAGAAATAAGTGTTAGTACTTTTATGTCTGATGATCACTAAAATTTTCAATTGTGCTGGTGCCTCAGCGCCTGTTGGCAAGAGAAATGAGATCCCAAGGCTGGAGCAAACTGGGGAGCTGAGGGACAGTGGCAATGGGAATAAAGGGTTTGGAAAATGCTTCAGAAACTCCTCTGTGAGCATATCATGAGAAAGCTCTCCTGACTCACAGTACCAGCCTGCAGTATCTGGAATACAAGTAGTTAATGCGAATACAATGTTGACTAAGCTCCTACTTAAAGGTGGCATTACATTATGTACCTCACTTCAAGTAAATAAATACATCCTATAGAGATCTGAGACAGATGTTCAAAGAACATCCAAGGATTTTGGCTGTGAAGATTAAAGTCACCCACTTTATCATTTAACAAGTAGATTTTGAAAATTTACTTTTTGGCTTCAGTAGATAAAGTCCTAATCTGAGAGTAATATTTATGCTTAATCACCTTCAAAAATCAAGCCTTCAAAAAAAATATGGTGATAAAAACGGAAGAGACAGCTGATGGTTTTGTGTTCCGCTCCCTGGTACTGCAGGCAGCTGGACTGGACTTTCAAATTGAAGAACCTACCATTCCTTTCAAACATTAGAATCATATTTCCCTCTAAATCCAGTTAGGAAGTTAGCCTTCCCTGTGGCTGGCTGTTCTTTCTAGCTTCACTGCTTTCTCAGAAAGGGAAGATTTTTAATTTTGTTTTTTAATTTTGTTTTTATATTTCAGCCTAAATGTTTTTCTGGAGAGGGAACAACTGTTGTATGTTACTAAGGTCAGATTCAGATTCTTGAAATTGTCAAGCTCCCTTTTTGCTTCTCCTCTTAATCCTGTTTCCTTCATACAGGTGGTACATTTTTATTGTCCAAGCATATAGTTGCATTCATAAAAACTGGACAAATTTATTAAAAATCCTTTACCTGCAGTTTAATATTTCCAAATGGTGAGATGAAGACAGGCTGACTTCTTCCACTTTCTCTCATCCAGTTTCAAATTTTCCTTCTGTCTCAGATGTGGTCATGCTTTCTCTGCTCTCTTGTGCCCACCATGCATTCGTCCCCATAACCGATGCCACTAACCTTACAGAAAACTGAGACAAAGTTTGCAGGACCATGCCGAGATCATCTTTCATCTCTACTCTATCCTCACTGCTTAGTGACCCAATCTGTTGCCTGTCACCTGAAGGAATATCTGAGCCTTAGGATTATTGGTGACATTTATTTTTCAACATATATCTGGAAGCCAGTCTACCTTAATGACACAATTCTCACTAGTCTCCTTCCTCTAATAACATTACAGAAATGCTATTCATATCCAACACTGAGCCTGGAGGGGGGAGCATCTATAACAAACTTCCAGCACTACTCAACAGAATCTCTTCTTATCCTTCCCGTAAGCAATTTTACACAAATGTAGTTTATTTTATCCATCCTACCCTTTCTCATTCATTCTGCTGCATCAAGCAAGGCCACTCAGACATCTTTGCTGTTCTTTCTGTTTCCAAACCCATTATAACTGTGGTCATTATTTTGTTATATGAATGTTATTCTGTTAATGTCTGCTTTCACATATAGCATCAGTTTTTCTAGGACCTCTACTTTATTGCCTGTGTACCTTGGATTAACATATGAAGTTTTTCTGTAATCCTCAATGTCTTGATCAGGCCATTTTAACAGCTGTATTGTCACCCTGACAACTGGGGAGTCTCACTACGCATTTGTCTAATACATTATTAGCCTGGGTTATTATACACTGATGGAGCCAGTGTAGACTGCTGGGCAGTGAGGACCCTTGTTTTGGTCCAGTATGATCATTATATTATGTCAGTCTCAGCATTACTAGGCTTCCATTCTCGTAGCTGTTCATTTTCCTATTCACTTCTATTCCCTTCATTTCTACTTTCTTGTATATTTGATTTTTCTGTCACTCTGAAATAAATGCAGAGATGGACTCTACACACGTAACCTTATTCCTATTATTTAGTTTGAAGCTCATCTACTTGGTCTCATCTGCCTTGACCCCATGATGCCTTGGCAGAGGTCAGTAACATCCCAACTTGCATTGAGAATATGAATAAAGAAATATTACAGATAATTTTACACAATACAGGAAATGAGGAGGCAGCCCATGTAATTGTGAGGCAGTGGACAGAAAACAAATGAAAATATATACTTAATTCCCCACATCGTGCACCATTAAACTGTTGTAATCCAGATGTATTCAAACAGAGGCGTTCAAGAAGTGATTTAATGGATTCCAAGAAGAAAAATCTGCAAATGCTTTTATGCACAAAGAAACAACCTGAGGCTCAGGACAGGTCTTTGAGCTTTTGGTTTGCAGGGAGCACCACCCCAGGGATGAGTTGTCCTGTCCTTTTAATCCATCTTTATGCTTCAAATCATGGTCACTAGCAGGGGTAGGATCCTGAACTAGGTAGCATTCATGTCGCTCAAATAATCTTGGATCACTCTGGGAAGAGTTTACCCTTCTGTGCATCCCCCGTTCGTGGACATTTTTCTGGTTTTGCTGCTTTAGTTCAAGGCAAATGGAGAGCATTTGGAAGATGGTGGTCTTACTGGTTAATCACAAAACCTCACCCAGTACTTCTTCTGAATATATTGGGACAGTCTTGTGGCCAATCTTGGCTCTCAGTGTTGGGAAGAAGAGCTGCACTTGCAGCTGTACCCCAGGCTGCCTCCATGGTGCTTTGCAGTTCCTCACTGCTGGTGCTCAGCTCCCGGTGCGCAGAAAGGAAAGTTCTTTACCTCCTGAAAAAGACTGTGAGAATAAACAGGCAAATTTCTGAAAAGTACCATGGAACTGCTGTTACAGTGACTGGTGAGAGAACAGGACATCCAGTAATGGTGACTTGAGTTTTGATGTTTGTTTTGATTTCCTTGATTATCAGATTTTTGGTTTTTTAGTGAGGTGAATGGAACTAAAGAAAACCTTCTTACTCTTTCTCAATATGTTGACTATGTATTCTGCAGCCACATCCATAGTCCTGGCATTACACAACAGTATAAAGCAATATTTGAGACATAGAGAGGTTGCATTTCCCATCTGGCCAGGTCCATTTATTTGAGTAGTCTAATGCACTCTGCAAAGGGGAGAGAGAGAGAGAGAGAGAGAGAGTGCTTCTGCCCTCTGAGAAGCAGAAAGCATTATGAAAAATAATGAAATACAGTAGAGCCCTGATTATCCAGATGCCATAGGGAAAACTGAATAAGCCTGGATAACAGAGGTTTCAGAAATTCAAAGAACTTGTCAGCGTAATTAATAGATATCGAGGGACGTGGCTATGTTTGGGATAATAGAAAGTTCCGGACAACTGAGGGGCAGATGACCCAAGGTTATATTGTAATATTGAAGCTGCATTGTGGCTTCTATAACTCTCATCTTAAAAGTCTTTTTGATATCTGATTACCATCAGAAAACACACTCTCTTTGAAGGAGAGAGAAAGAGATAGTAATCCTCATGGGTGCTACTTACAGAAAAATGGGACCAAGAATCCTGAGGTTACTGAGGAAGGGAAAAATAACTAACAAAGGTTATATTCTTTTCTTTTCCAGAATTGATGGATTTAACCAAAGTTACACTACCCAACATAAGCTCCTGCTTGACTTAATTCTCTAGGATTTCCACCTTTTCAAAACATCCATTCCCACAACACACATTTGTCCAGTCACAAATGCTACCCTTGCATGTGCCATTTTAGGTACCATTCATGGACTGTTGCAGTTGGCAGAAGCTGATATTTAAATGGAAACAATTTAATGGCAATTAGAATAATTTATTCCCATTTACTTTGCAAAGCTAAGCTACATTCTGCTCTAAACATAAATAGAAAAATGGATAGCTGTACAGGTATCACACTGTCAAAACTAACACTGGCGTCTCACTCTGCAAATGTTGCTTTTCCAGAGATACTGGAAATGTTTTTCTACATCCTCCATGGAATTTAGGTCATTGTCCCGGGAGAGTATCTTCATAAGGAAAAAGCTTTATTTACCATATCTGGGATCTGAAAATAAATCTTAGCTGATTTTAACCTTTAAGACATTGAGAATAGATAAAGGTTTGGTCATTCTGGTTGTCCATGAAGCTGTTCAGAGACCACCTCTTTCTGACAGGGCCAACAGCAAGTTTGCAAATCAGCATCATAATGTTCTTTCAAAATATTTTCAACAATTACTACATTTGAAAATATATATACAATTATGTGGAAGTTCCAATTTTTCTACAAAAATCCCAAATTAGAGGATTTTTTCTCTCAAAATGCATACACTGAAAGAGCTATTGCTGACAGAAAGCCTTTGATCATATCTGTTCTATTGTTATACTTTGTGGCTGAATATTTAATCCACTATAATTAGTGCAATGTTTGAACCTATTGGTTTCAAAATCCCACTAAAGAAAATAAAACCCCTTGTTTTGATCTGGATGTTATAGGTGTATATCAGATGCAGCTTTGTCTCCTTTGCCATGGTACAGCTCCTCTGGTGCCCGGTGACCACAGAATATTGGCATTCTGGTTAAATCAGCTTTGCTATTCTCACTCAATGGGAAGAAAAGCACTAGTGTCTGCTGTCTCCCCTCCTAATGCTACCACTGTTTAGCTTGTGTGTGGCTATTCCTGAACTCCACGGGGAAAAAAAATCCAGGCTAAAATGTACTTTTTTTTTGATGGGGGTAGTAGCTGGGGTACAGCAGCAGGGACACTTCTTTCTGGAGGTAAGACAGGGCTTCTGTTGGCATAAAGTGCATGGTGGTCCGTAGCATCAAATACACTCAGTTTGGTATTTTGGCTCATGAGCTCCTAAAGCTGTATCACATTATGGATGTCACTTCTTAGGTTTCAGAGCTCTTGTGCAATGTTTTATTGTCATCTCCTGATTAATACACCAACAATTAAAAGGGTTTGTAATAAGGTTATTAATGCTCACCTTACTCCAAGACATGCTCTAGAGACAGCTGTGGAAATACTAAGTATTTTTGTTGTGCTTATCATTAAGTGTTTCATCAACAGTGACTTATTATCTCTATTAGCAATAAAGTTAAGACAAAAGCGTGGAAAATATAAGGCTAAACTCTTGGCAGCGATCACGGACACAAGACCGAGTGTGCTTTGCTTTCTGTGAGAAAGGTGCAGAAATGATCAATTATTAGAACGACACATATCTGTGCTTGAAATTAAAATATAAAGAAAGTTCAAGGACATATAATGAACATCCAGGTTTTTGTACATCCAGGCTTCACCAAGGCAGTCAGATCAGGACCCAGGGCATTTTATTTGGTCTATTCATTTTTCAAGTGATCCGTGGTGAATTTCAATGGTGAGACCTCATACATCTCTGGTTTAATTTACTGCAGCAAAGCAACTAGGTACTTCTCACAGCAAATCAACTCAAATGATGAACATGTATAAGGTGGTTTTTTATTATGATTATTTATTTTTTTTTTCTATCAATGATATATTGCTTGCATCAATGAGTTTATAACATATGAACCGACAACACTATTTCCGGAACTGTACAAAGTGAAAATGAATGAGGGAAAAGCCCTGCACCGACATCCCATTGCCTAAAATGCTGTTAGACCAGCCTGAATGAGAAGGGCCAGAAGAAGGGGTTTTACCAGAGCAAGAAATATTCAGAAACTGTGCAGGCTCTGACGTGTGGTCTGGCACCAGTAGATGGCTCTGTGTGATATCTGTGTGATATCTGTGCTACATCTGTGCAATACCTGGAGTCAGGGCCAGCTCTGGGCTCCACTAACGAAGCAGGGCAAAGCCTGGAGCTGAAATGACATCGTGGAAACCATGTTTTATGGCAGTGCTTTCTTAAGAGTAACAAATAGATGACTTTAGGAAAAAAATGAACAAAAAAACCAAACCACAAATGCATCTTAGAAAATTCTCTTATTGCATTATGAAACATAAAAACTATCTGGATTGGCAGCCAAGAAACAGTCATGATTCATTTTGGTTAGATAAGAAAAAAGTCCAATCAGCTAACTGACAGACAAAAGAATTACTTCAAGTGTGAAAGAAACATTTTATTTTTATAAATATACAGGAAATTCAAAACAGCTGAAGTTAAAAATATCATTTTTTGCAACCAGCCACTCAAAATGTATGAGATTGACAGTGTTTTAATGCAAGTATTTTAACCATTATCTGATATGAAATCCTGACATAATAAGTCCTCATGTGCCTGTATGCTAGATATTCCTCTCCTCCTTCCAGCATCCCTGTTGCTAGCATCACAGACACACACAGACCTCAGTACTTCATAGATACTTGTGAATAGTCAGTTGTTCTGCAGGTCGTGTTAAACATGTTAATACATATGCTATTGATATAAAATTCAGAGATCAACAACCAGGAAGGGGCTTGATTGCCTTCTGTTCCTATTTCCTGGGATAACCAAATCTAACACATCAGGATGAAATGTATTGTGCAGGTCTTCAACAATCTCTCCAATCTTGCAACGTTTGTTTGGGGTTTTTTTGCGATGAAAATTTCAGAGTTTGACCTGATATTTTTGTTATTACAACTGTGCTCTCGCTTACATATATATGAAAGGACTTTCATAATTCTTGAACCAAGTATCCAGTTGACTCTGTGTTCCTAAGATGGTATCAGAGAACGACGGACCTGAAAGACTGGACAAAGGCACAGCAGCCTGCTAAGCAGCATAGGGAATAGCTGGGACAGTGTGGGGTGATGCTGTTTGGGGTAGACAGGTCATGAAGGCTGAAATAGGAGAATGCATGGATGCGAGAGGAGGTGATCAAGAGATCAGCAAGAAGACTGAGAGGGCAGGATGAGGGAGCCATGAAAGAAGGGATAATGAGATTATAGGATCGCAGAGTTCAGCTGAAAACTGGCTTGGCAGGCAGGTGTGAGAGAAAGTTCGGGGAGGTCAATGCACTCTTCTTGGAGAAAGTGGTGATGCACGGCAGGGAAGGAGTACGCCAGGGCTGCAGTAGCCAGGAAGGCCACTCTGAGGTGGCCTCAGAACCAAGTACTAAGCTGGTGAGCTTAATTGCTGAACTATCTGAGCAAATTAATTACGTAAATGTTGCGTGTTCGTCATTTAACAAATGGAGAATTAAAGAGGCTTAAATTGCAAAGTAAACAGCAATTAAACCTGCTGCATCTGCACATGTGTATGTGCACCTGGATACAAAATTATCCAGGGCCAGGACAGTGCTTCAGTGGTGCCAGCTGAGGGGTAAAAAAAAGAGTGATGCTTGACACACAGGTGAAAAAAACAGTGGGTACTGCAATGCTTTTAGGGGACACACTTTTGACTAAAAAAAAAAGAATATTTTAATTGAGTAATTTTCCATAAATATTTCTAATGTATATGCATGCAAAAGCATACTACAAACCAAAAGTTCAGTCCTGTGGCACATAAACATGCATGCATGTGTGTTGTTTTTGGAAGTAGATTTGATGTAGAAGTTACTTGTTAAACTGTGTAGTTTTTAATCAAAACAAAAAGTAAGAAAGCTGGATGCAATACACAATACAGACGTGAACAGAAAAAGGTCAGACAGGGTGTCTCCTTGAAATTCAGATTAAGGCAATTACTCAAACCAAAAGCACTAACAAGAAAGCCAGATGTAGTGAGCACTCAAACAAATACCCTCTTCAGAGGAGAGCAAGCAGCATGAAGAGCTGCCATTCACCCTGAATGTGATGCCCTAAGGCTGAAATATAACAGCTGGGGAACAACTGCAAAATTTTGACTGAACTACAGGTCAGCTTGATGTTGTGCTTCTGTTCATGGTATGTGGAAATGGATTCAGCACTTTCTGAGAGAGTGGGGACAAGAAGGGTTCTCCCCTTGGCAGAGGCTTTGTTCATTTCAGGGTGGTGCTCAGACAGGGTCAAAGCGCACTGATACCCAGCTGCACAAATGCAGTGGAAAATCAAAAAGCACGTTGATTTTCTGTCTTGTGACAAACTCCTTTTCACCTTTTCCTCTGACAAACTCTGTTTCAGAGGTGCTAACTGCTTGTGTCTCTTTCTCAGCTCCTGTAATCCTTTTCTCCTTGTTAAGAACATTTCTACTCCTCTTGGGTGCCAACCTCCCTTTCCCTTCAAATACTTAATTGATTAACATATTTAGGTTAACCCGAGGGCATCGTTACTAACCAGTGGTGGCAGTTTGACTCTTTCTGTATTTTTGGTGGTACTAATGAAGGAACTGCACACCTAATAGCTTGCATGCTTCTCTACCCCTAAAGGGTGTCAGATACAGTCTATGCCTCATAAAATGCAATGGTTGCCTTTTTGCCTCATTTAAGTAAATTTTCCTGGGAAAATCCATCAAGATTTTAACCTGAACACAGAAGAAGGAGAAAAAAGAAATAATAAGAATATGTCAAAGTCATAGACTTTTTCAGCCTGCACTGAATCCCTTATGTGGCAATTCTTTCTCCTTTGACCAAGGGAATTACCAAAGCCCTCACAAATATCTGCTTCAGTTCAGAAATGAGTGTGACCTGGGAAGCACCTGCACCCTCTGGGTAGGAATGATAAAGCTTCACTGGTAGCCTTTTTGTCAGCCTCCAGGCATGAGCACACCTGCTTGTAACTCACAGCACTGAGTGGCGCTGATCTAGACATGAAGGGAGCCACGATGTAATCCATGAATCAGTCACTGCCCCATTCATGCTGCTGAGACAGCCTGACCCATCCAGCTTTCTCTCTCATACTGGTCAAAAAGAAGGGCTGTCTCTGCGGCTGCTCAGGGACTGAAGCATTTAATGCAGGCAAGTGGTCTTATAGCACTTGAACCCATAGATTTATGTCTGTGCAGTATACAGTTTTGAAAACACATCAGGCTCTGTCTAGCCACAAAATGCCTCATTACCTTTGTAAAGCAGAGGGACAGTTTATAGCTTGTGAAAGGCTGCAGGCTGAGGTTGGGGCCCTGGTGTAAGGTCCCAGCAGGAGCTGGGTGGGAGGAACCAGCCCCTGAGAATCCCCACATAAAGGGGTCTAAGCCTGAACCTGGGGATGGAGTTCCCAGGGCATTGGGAGGAAATTTCTCAAAATGCTTCTAGATTTGGCTTCTGATTCAGATCAGGACTTTGCTGATTTGATCTGGGATCTATGACTAAGTAGCTTAATGGATACTGAGAATCCTTCTTGGCCTTACCATTGGTATGTTTTCAGACCCTGTGTGCAGCACTCCTCATCTGTTTGAGAGTTTCACTCCAGGGCTGTTGTGCTCCTCTGGACAGGATTTATCTGAAAATAGAGCTGGACATCTGAGGAAACTGTAGAGACTCTGCTGTTTTCCAGTTGGGGTTTACAAGAATCTGTGCTAGTGTCGTAAATACTGAACCTTGTCACCAGGACATCTTAAGCCTGGATTCCCAAAAGGTCCCAGGATCAGTCCCCACAGTGTGCTCAGAAAATGACTTTCAGTCAAAACATTAGCAGTCACACTTTATCTGCGATTCTCTTAAATGTAAGGACTTTAAAGGTATCGTCTTCTTTTTGTTCTCTCTGAGCCTCAGGGCTTTTTAGTCCAGATCTGCTAGGGTTGTTCCTTTTGTTTACTCAACTGTGTAATAGCCTCAAAGAGTTTCCTTCTCAGAACCACAGGCAGAAAAAGTCCTAGTGCAACTGCTGGAGTGAGCAGCACTCTTGTTACGCACTAAATCAAGGGAAAGTCAAACCCTTTTTAATAACCTAAATTTGAGCTTATGAGGGGTTTGTAAAGACAGAAATTTCCCAACAACTAACAAAACCTCAAAGCATTGAGTCGATGATAGCACATATCACAAGGTGTCCCATGAATATGCATGATTGTTTTCTTCCAGGGGACTGTATTACCTCAACTACATAGGGAGAGAGAGAGATGGATAGAGAGGGCACACTAACCCTGTTAATGGGCAGCAATCTGATGAAAGAAACGCTAAGGTCAGTCTTCCACAGTTCTTGCTTTTCCCAGTGTGGCTGTCTGTCTATGTGAGACCTCAAAATCTGCAAGGGATAGAAACAACCCACTGCCTGCTGCCATTTTACCAGAAAAGTGAAAAATAAGTGTCTTCCTCCTAGTATCAGCTTCTGGAGAAGGCAGTCCCAGAACAGAAAATTGCAACAGTCCCTGAGGCAAAAGTTTGAGCTAGATTTTGCCTGCTGCTTTTTATCTCCAATTGTCTGACAAAATCATTCAGTGTTCAAGGTTGGGAATCAGGAAAATTGGATTCCTCTCTGATGGGTCATCAGGCCTGCTTCCTCCTCTATCTTACTAATAAAAAATATCTGAATTGTCTAGAGCAGCAACCCTCTCTCTCTGCCTCTTCTACACCCAGGACGTGGGTGCTTCTCTCTCCTGGGATGCCTGGGAGTGCTGCTATAACATATATAGATGCCCATGGCTGAAGTCTTCTTTCTCCAAATCGTGTGGTAAAACCCAAATTTTTTGCAGGCTGCCTTAACTTTCTGCTCCACATCCAAACTGACAGCCATCTTGCTAGATCAGAGAGAGCACTGCCATTTTAAGGCTACTTTCTAGGAAAGTTTTAGCAAAATCAGAAACAGACTCTCTCAGTGTTTAATTTTTTTTGCTTAGGAGGAGTTGTAATTCACTTTACAGCATTTGAAAGCAAGGCCAGGGAGTTCAAGCTGTGATATGTGTGCTCTAAATAGGAAGGAAACCAAACCTCATAAGTGAACGTAGGTAAGCCTGAATCAAAAACTCCAGATCAAAACACTTTTGGAGAAGTTCAAAAGGCTGTTATGGAGTTATAGATCTAAATCTTGCAGGTGGCTTTTCTTTTTCCGATAAGCTGAACCAAATCCCCACATCTAAAGGTCTCACATCTTTCAAATGCCCTAAGCCTGGTGCAGATCTGAATTCCATGGTGGGACCTTGGCTCCACCCAAAGATACATGAATATGCTGCTCGTTCTACAGAGACCACATTTGTCTATGCTGCCTCAACCTGGGGCTCTGTCCTGCATAAATCACAGGACATGCTTATATGAAAAGGTACAGATCATTGCCCTGAGCTCAAACAGTGAGCCCTGAGTTATAGGGCTGGTTCTCTGTTAAGTTTTTAAACAAGCTAGGACTTACATCATTGGCTTGAGGGTGGTGGGGAGAGAAGCTGTGATAAAAAGGGTTGTTCCAGCTACAGATTACCCAGGCTGAGATCCAAACCCATATTTCTGATTTTGTCCATCAAACATGGAGCAAAGGACTGATCCCCAGCCCAGAGAAGTTTCACAAGCACCTGTGGTTTTAAATCTGGACTTTTGGCACAGTGCTACACAAAGTTCAAGGGTATGAAGATGAAAATGCCTCAGAAGCAGACAATAACAATGTTCATGGATTTGGAAGGAAGAATACAGGTTTCAGGAAGGAAGAATTAAAAAAAGCTGCCAAGAAGCCAGTCACAGCACACATGGTTTGAACATCAGCTGCTGTTGAAAAATCTCAGCCTTCTCCTTGACACAAACAGATTCTCCCCGTGTTACTACCCAACAAAGAATGTTGAAACAAAACATTTTAAGAAGCAATCACTTTTGTTGAAAGAAGGAGTTCCAGTGGAAACTGCTGATAAATTTTTTATTTTTGTCTTAATTTTAATAGAAAAGTGCATTTTTTTCCCTTCAGAAAAAGCTTTGACATTTTCAGTCATCTGGAAAAAAAATATCTAGATATTCTAGACAGAAACTGACACTTTTACTGTTGTCTCAACCTCTTTTTAACTTTTGATGAAAAATTGTGGCTTTTCTGGTGATTTCTAGCTGAAGACCCCATCAAGCACAAAAGCAGCAAAAAATTACCAGTCTCAAGTGCAGAAAGAAAAAAAATATATGACGGCAGTACATCCAGCAATTATCTGCGATCATTTTTCTCTCTGTCTCTCTGTCTTTCTCTCTAGTATCCAGGCCATGCTTTATTAATTTAATTACAGCTCTCAAACCTCCTCAGGTGGCTGCCATGTCTAAACCTAAGAGTGCTGAAAGGAGCAGCATGGCAGAGAGATTCCTCCAACCCTTCATTTTAGTGATTCAAAGCATAGCATCCTATTAAATAACATCTTAATTGTCAGCAGCTCTGGTGTTTTTGTGGTTCAGAGGTTAATTTTTATTTTCTCTCCATTGCAGCAGAACAGCAGTTCTTCAGCAGAGCGTGTCTCCCTTCAGTCACCATGCAGGGGTGAACCTGGCTGGATGGAAATGGTGTCTTAGAGGTTTGGGGAATGTCTCCTCTGTTTTTAATTTCAGTGGCCTAGTAATTATAAAACACTACTCCCAGCCATATTGTTAATTTTCATTAAAAACAGACAAGGGTAATCAATCCTCAAGCTTGCATCTGGGGGCCTTTTATAAACTGCCCACACCAAACTGCTCCAAAATACCACAGCTTTTTTATTAATGCTAGAGAAGTTGAGAGTCCAACTAGAAAGGTACTGTGCCAACCCAAGTCCTCAGTACTGTACAGGAATCTGCCTTTTAATAAGACCAATAAAAGGCATCCTTTTCACTCTCTCTTCCTCAACATAAACAACTGATGTTATATCATCCATCAGAATGCTGGAAATGATATAAGCCCATCATTTACCATCAGTAAAAACAGATTGAGGCTGGCTATGCAGCCTGAATTTGGTTCAATATTTAATGACTCATGTGTAGCATTTTATTTCATCTGCAGTAGTTTTCTGCCTCCTTATTTATTACAATCAACTTTATTCCCAATAGTAGCACCTTGCAGTCAGACTATTCCCAGCTGCTTTGAGGGGTTAGGAAAGCCAGCTACAAAGCTACAAAGAAGTGAACAGAGAAAATAGGAGGGTGAAGGAAAGACAAGATGGATGGAGAGTCAAGGAACGGCAGAAGCTCTGTTTGCCTATCTGTTTTAGATAATGGAGCAGAGGATTTTTCAAGGTCCTTTTCAATGCTATCTGTGATGATTTTACTTCTCATCCCTGCTGTATGATAGGAAGCTGTGTACTGCTTCACATCTACCTAAGGTACTTCAGCTGGCAATTTGGCTGTTTCACAGCTAACGGAGGAAATTAGATGTTTCCAGTGAGTCAGTCAGATTTTAGGTGTTAATATTAATGTGCTTGTTAGATAATTGATTATAACAAAATATTTTTGACTTGAGTGTAAGTTTAGGTTTAAAAAAAATCCAGTTGAAATTAAACTTTTTCATTTTTAGTCTTTTCTGTCTTTCTTGGAAAACTTTTACATTTTGACTGTCAACTGTCTCCTGATATTTTGATAGCATTTTCATGCTCTTTTTTCCATCTTTATTTAAGAGGAGTCAGATGAGGTTACTGGCAGGTACAGCCAAGTTATAAAAGTATCTGTATTAATGTGTGTGCACATGTGTGTGTGAAGGGAGGCAGGAGGTAAAACTGAAGTTAAGTATCTCACAGTGTAATTCTTTAATAAATATTGCATTTCTTTAGGAAAGAGAGGAAGAGGATCTGTTTATAATGTCTACTGCCGAGGCTGGTGAGTAGAGGAGCCATTTCAAATGCTATGGTAGGCAGGAACAGGTTTAGGCTGAGATGGCAGTGCAAGAGGTACTTAAGGAAATACTTAAGAGCCATGAGAGAAAGGAAAGGGGTTGCAGGTGAGTAGCTTGTAGCTGTGAAAGTGCCTTCATGGAGTGAAAGGTTTAGTGGTAGTGAGGGTGACAGGGCCACATGCAGGGGGAGCTGCTCCCAGCACTCACAGCCTCAGCAAGTGCTGGTGTCTTGCACTGGTGTGCTGCTGGTCATGCAGTGAGGTGTTCGCTGGAAGGTTCAGTAGGTGCCCAAACCTGAGCAGCGCTGCTCTGCTGGCTTCAGCACAATCACCCTGGTCTTTGGCAGTGGAAAATTCTTCCCTGGATCCCTTGTACTGAAATCCAAGCACTAATTTGGAGCCTGACCTGTCGTACTGTGTTTTATTGTAACATTAAATAGCCTACTAAAAGAGCATAATCAATGGTAATTACTGAATTGCTTTACACACTCTGGCATAGGGTTGCTGATCCAACATTATGTGCCCAGGTAATGCCAAAAGGTTAGCACATTAGCTTCTGTTATTGCATATTGTAAAGGTGGTGTTATTTTTTTTGTCGTCCCTGTGCTACGGTTTCAGTCATTATAGTAGAGTACCATTGTCAGAGACATGAAATAGTCCTTTTAAAGAAAAAGACTACTGTGTTATTCAGGACCAGATTAAACCCAAAGTGCAGTACAAAATATAGTGTAGAAGAAGAGCCATAATTACTGTACAGTGGGATGCAGCAGCTAGTATTGAGGGGAAAAGAGAGGGTGACAGGTTCAAGGCATTATTGGCCTCAGATTGCAAGGACAGTTCAAGAAAGGGTTTAAATCTTCAGCATTTTTATAATACTAGTTTTAAGCTCATTTTAGTCATTAATCTGTGTTGCATCCATCTCAGGGATGTTCAGAGCAAGTGAGAGGAGGCAGGGAGAGGCAGCAGCAGCTGGAGATGCCGTGTTCTGACTGTCTCAAACTATTGCTGTAGTTCTCGACTTCTCCCATGGAACAGAGGCACATTTCAGAAGTGAATGAAATATTTTGTATGGTTACCAAGGCAACATGCTAGTCAAATGTAGTTAGTGTCCAGGTCTTGCTGTTAACACAAACCTTTTAGCCATGAGAAGAGGAGACTGAGGGGGGGAATTCTCATTAATGCTTATAAATATCTAAAGGGTGGATATCAGGAGATTGGAACCAGACCCTTCTTGGTTGTGCCATGACAGGACAAGGGGCAATGGTCACAAACTAGAACACAGGAGGCTCAATTTAAACAAAACCTTTTTTACTGTAAGGGTTACAGAGCACTGGCCCAGGCTGCCCAGAGAGGTTGTGGAGTCTCCTTCTCTGGAGACATCCAAAACCCACCCGGACGCATTCC
>NW_010199169.1:38574-39646 GCF_000695765.1 Mesitornis unicolor
CAGTCCTGCGTGACCTGGTCTGGATGATCCTGCTCTGTCAGGGGGGTTGGACTGGGTGATCTTCAGAGGTCCCTTCCAATCCCTGACATTTTGTGATTCTGTAATAGTTTAAACCATTTAGTGACCTGAAAAATTAGGAAAAAGAGAACAAAAAACTCAGTATCTTCCCATCTCTCAAACTATTCCTCTGTTCATGTACAAACCTGGAAAAAATTATTTGTCTGATATGGAGGGAGAATCTAGGCTGAATATGCGATAGATATCTTGTTTAGGAATTATAACTAATGCTTATCCACAACTCTAGAGAGAATAAAGGTGAACCAACCTTGAGTAGGATTGTTGATCCTTCCTTTGAACTAAAAGTACCATGGTTATCACATCATCTGAAGTACCATGTAACCCTCTTTGACCAGTTGCTTCCACTGCTGTTCTTGGAAAGCAGTCAGGTCCAGTTTCAAACTACTGACTATCTGGGGGGCAAGAGTAAACTCCTACTGATACTGAGAGTTGATACTGAGTTTTGGAATGGTGTTTGTGTAAGCTGGGGAGGAGAACTCTAAGGAGAGCCTCCAGGTAAAGTGATATCTGGAACAGATGGAAAATGCAGAGAAATTGTCAGGGTCAGTGAAGCCAGCAGCAGCTTTGGGCTATAAAGTTTCCTCTGTATAATATTTTAAATCCAAACAATTAATATGAAGATGATGGGAATGAAATCAAAGGGCTCCCTTCTACCTCAGAATCAGAAACTATGGTTGGTGTCAGGGTCTGCTAGAGAGATATCTGATGAAAAAGTCTCACAACAGTAATAAATCCTGTGCAAGGTTATTTTCCGTCCAGAGCCTGAGACTGCCCCATTCAGCTCTGAGATTTCAGTGTGGTTGCTACACAGTGGGCCACAGTGTGGCCCCTCCTCGGAGGACAAAGGACTGTCACACTAGCTTAGCACATGAGGATACAAAGTGCCATGGTGGAAGGAGAAAATATTGTGAGTCAAACAAATTGTCCCCTGTGAGGATAGCCATGAAATCAAGAACCTCTCCTTAGGAAGTATTTGGAAAGTTAGTTTCCTGCT
>NW_010199169.1:39677-46416 GCF_000695765.1 Mesitornis unicolor
TGGGAGGAGAGATGGGGTGGAAATCAGTCAAAACTTGGTATGACATTGATGTGCTTGTCTGTGTCATCAGGGATCCTGATGTGGGAACTGCTGAGACAACATGACTGTAGAACAAGTTTTGCTGAACGTGACAGCACTGTTTTCATTCCAGTTTTTTAATCTCTGTGTGCTACTTGTAGTTCACTGGTGTCATAAGTTTAGTCAAGGCAAGGGAGCAATGCTAGGTAATTTGGGTGATCTGTTTGAAAACCTAGTACATCAATGTGGGAAGATCATGGTCTGACAGATTCCTGCAGATCAGCCAAGCTGTGATCAACACCCAAAGGCAGAAGGAGGCTCACATGAAATACATATTCTATTAAGAGTGCTGTTTCATGATACCCCTCACCAATCCACTCGCTGATTGCCACATCCTTACATACCAGCTTTCCCGCAGACTTGAGCCAGTTTGGTGCACTAAGCCAGATGAAAACAATTAACTTTTTTCACTTTTTTCCCTACCAGGTTGTCATGGTTAAACCAGGCAAGCAGCTAAACACCACACGTGGTAAGGCAGCTTTCTGCTAGTGAGCTAAATTGCTGTAGGCTGCCATGGCAATGTTGCTCGAGGTCAGGGTTCTATGGATATTTCTTTTGGCAACTGAGTTAGCTCGGGTCCCTCTGCCTGAGCACACCAGACAGCTGAGACAGCTGGTGCACTGCTGTCCTCTGATGAAGAGGTGAAATGAATTGGGAGGAAGCCACCTTTCCTCACACATTAGACAGGAGATACTAACATTTACACAGTCATTTAGTGTAGTTTAGATGATGTGCAATACCTTGTTACCTGCAAAACCACCAGTTTTTTTTCCTAGACCTCCCAATAACAAATGTCAAATTTATTGTGGTGGAAAATGAAATAATGGCTTCTTGTGATCTGCTAAAATCATCAATCCTGGGTATGTATTTTGGTACCAAAAAAAAGAGAAATCATCCTATGTTTGAATAGCAATTGCTTTTCAAAATTCTGTGATCTTTCTTGAGAGTGGAAAATAAAGAGAAATCAAATGGATTACATATCATAAAGAAATTTACTTCAGCTGATAAATGTGAGTGTCTATAAGCCATTGAATTTTTCTATGCTCCCGACTGGAGTGATTCTAACTTCACTGTTAAGCATTACAGTCAGGCTTGCAGAATCCTCAATGGGTAACACTTGTCTCCTTTGGGGAAGAAATGGGGCAGATCTCTGGTGTCCGTGTGCTCCTGGTTCTACTAGAGACTCTTGTGAGGGTGTCTGTCCCCCTCTCTGTGTACACGCACTCACATGCAAGGGACGTGATTTTTCTTTTCTTTCTTTTTTTTTTTTCCTTTTTTTGTGGTGACTGCATTGCCAGAGGGAAGGACCAGTACTCTGTGGGAAAATGTGTTTCTGAAATGGAGGATTAATTAATGTTAGCAAGAAGGTTATATTATTTAGATCAAGACAATTTGTGTTGTCTTAAGGGAACTGAAAATAAATATGTATCTTTTTAAAAAACAGAAAAATCCATCCTTAACTCCTAATCAGCAGATAGAATATTTTGCCTTATTAATTTTAAAAGATCCTGTTGAGTTTCAAAAACTAGTGTTCAGGAAATTAAACCTTGGGAAGGTGGAATTGAAAAACTGTTAAAGTTTATTTTCTCCAGTGAAGAGTGGCTTGTGTATGCAGGTTTACTTCAGAAGATAAATTAATGACTTGAAGCTTAGAGACACAGATGATAATGTGGTATAAATGGTGTCCCCTTTATAACCAGTATTAATTAGAATATGACATTACAGGAATTATGTCCGTTTGTCCTAGATGGATTTAGGAACTGTATTGTCCTTTCATTGAGAAGGCATATGATTCCCTCACAAAAAAAATAAGAGAGAGAGAGAGAAAAAGAGATCTGCCAGCAACTGAGCAGCCATATACCTTTATTTTCCCTCACACCACCTGAAAATGCCTGGGAAGGTCTGTCAAGCCCAGAAGGGAAGAGCATGGATGAGATCTGTATCAACAAGGAGGAAGCAATGTGGCCACAGGCGCAGGGTAGACCTTCAAAGTTTTTGTTACGCCTTTCATCAACATAATTGCAACTAGTAGTGGCTGCTGTTTTGATTAAATCAGAGCAGCCTTCGAGGTCCTCTGATTCTGAGATCAGTCTTGCACAGTGCCATGGCACAGAGCTGCGTGTCACCCACAGGCACCTGCTCTTTGTGGTGCCAGCATGAGCTGCACCTTTGTATTTCACAATGCTCTCTGAAATAAAAAAAAGAAGAAAAACACCCGAACAACAAAAATACCCATCAAGGTAGATGTAAGGTAAAAATCAAAACCTAACAAATTAGTTAAGTGGTGCTATGTGACACAAGTTAAGCTTTCTGAATTTTCCTAAAAGAACAGATCTTTTGGCATGAACTCTGGAATATAGAAGGAGAGATAAGAAAACAAGCTCAGAACATTTATGTGATGTAGAAACTAATAGCCTAATGTGACTAAATGAGCACTTAGTCACCAAGAATTCAAGGTCAAGAGCATTTTATGGATCTGAACATTTGTCTTGAGTGAAGAGTTGGCCTGGTTAAGTTATAAATATGCAGATAGATCAACTGGGTTACTCCCTCTGGAAGCAATAAGAGGTAGATATAGTTCTCAGCTTTACTCATTTAGGGAGTTATTAGTAACTTTTAAACTGTTGAAAGTTCCTAAGCACTCAGTGAAGACAGTGAATAGAAAATGTAAATAAACTATTTGTTCTGGTGTTTACTTTGGGGGAAGTGAGGAGATTCCCATACAAGGAATGAATCTGGAATACAAGAGATCTAAAATTGAAGTGCCGGTGGAAAATAAAGTTATATATACCTTACTTAGCTCACTGTAGAAGTCAAGGCATGTGTTGAAAAGGATACCTTAGGCTGATAAAACGTGCTTGGATTTTCAGGATGTTTGAGGAAGGTAAAACAAAGTTACTGGATAAAAAATACAGTGCAAATAATCATATTTGGGTAAAGCATAAAGTCATTGTGAGATAAGATACAAAATCTTAGAAATTAACATCTGGTTACTAAAAGTCATCACTTTGCAATGACCACTGTTAAAAGTGGTCACAACATAATGCAGAAAAGTGAGATACCATGGAACTGGAGCTGATCAAGATATCCATGAATGATCTGGGAAAGGCATGGAGTAGTGACATGATAGAGTTTGCATTAACACAAACTTATTTAGATTTGACAGTCCTGAAGCTGATGGTGCAGATAAATAGTTGTGGATGGGTGAAACAGAAAGGCTGAGTAAAAAAATGGTAAATGAAATTCAGTGTTGCTAGGTGCAAAGTAATGTACAACAGGAAAAATAACTCCAACTGTCTATGCAGTATAAGCTCTAAATTAGTCATTGCATATTTCCCTGAAAACACTACTCCTATGCTTGGCAGGGGTCAAAAGTATCAGTCAAATTAAGGTAGAGAAATGTCAGTTGAATCAGAAAAACAAAAACATCTGACAGAAGTTATGAAGAAAGTAGTAAGACAAGAGCAGAAAACACCATTAATGCCATCTCTAGATCTGGGCTGTGCCCATGTCTCCAATACAACACGAGCATAGGGATGACACAGTTTGGATATGTGGACGGGAACATGGTCAGTCTGTTCAAGTGTTTTGGTGGAACCATGGAGTTCTGTGGGACACGGCTGAAAGATGACCTCAGGAAAGATGGAAAAGAGGCATCAGCAAGGGCTGTCATATTGCAAGACCTGATTGAGACAGCAGAGGACTGTAAGTGCCATGAGATGCAGCTGGCACTCCCCACTTGCTGCTGACAACTAATAGAGGCAGAAGGCTGAGGTACAGTCACCTTTGGTCCAATACAGGTGGGATGTTTGTTTCTTCCCATATTTGTGGCTGTTTTACTTGCATAGTGGATTTCTGTTATTTAGTTTTGGTAAATTCTTGACTTTGTAATATTCAGATTAGCCAGCCAGCTGCATTATAGACTATTAGGCCAAAGCTACTTCTCACTTGCTGTAGTTCTGCTATGATAAATATTCATAGCTTCATTACAGGCTGTGGTTTCCCGACCTATGTACTAAGGGATTATTTGGGGGTTTTGCTTTAATGATGCACAAAAACTGTAATAGTCCTTTCAGAGTCTTATGCAACAATATGTTTTGCTTCTTCTAAAAGCTAAGTAACTCTTGTTTTGAATGATTTAGTAGCAAACTCACTTAGTCGCTGTGCTGTGGTTCAATGGTCTGCAAAATTTTCTTTTTAGAAATACAAACCCATTATGTAAATACTAAAGAGCATCTTCAGGAAAACTAACTTCAATTTGTTTTTGTCTTTTTTTTTGGTTTGTTTGTTTGTTTGTTTCAAACTTTGTAAGCTTGTGATCACTCACACAACCTTTTTTTCTTCAAATATGCAAAATAAAATTGGTTTCTGACTAAAAGCATCGATATAAGTTTTAGCCCAGAAGCAATGTTCCAACTGAGTTTTATGCCTCCTGAAAATTGAGGATAGATGATGAGAGATTTGCAGAGCACAGCCCTGAGAAAGGATGTTTATTTGCTTAGGAACTTTGTTTTCAAAACCTGGTCAACCTTTACTATTTGATCCCTCCATCTTTTGAATTCCCCACTTCTGAATGGCTCCTTTTTGCAGAGTGGACTGGTAGAACTGCCCCCAAATGCTACCATCTGCGGAAGATAAGGTTCTAAACTTAATATTTGTTCAAAGCTATGGGAATGGATTTTTCTGTATGTCCAGCTTCTTCCACACAGGGATCCTGATTCTATCTAGGGGCTTTATCTACTTGTGGAGTACAGTTCTTGGTACAAAATTTTTAATGCCTGAAAAAATTACCTTGGCAAGAATCCTCGCAGTTTAAAGGCTATAAAAACTTATCTTGAATGAATTCTGACACTTAACAATTCTGTCACTAGGAGGACTCTGCTTACAGGAAGGTTTTGACTTTATAGACATGAACGTCTTCTAGTATGTACTAAGTCCAGGACCCATATTTCCAGAAAACAGAGCCCTAAATGCCAACAAAACATTTTGTAAACAGTTGGGGTGAGATTGAGAAACTAACTGAACCTATTTGTCACACAGTGGTGTTTATTGAGCCATTAAGTCTATGTTATGAAATGGCAGGTCATTAGTAGAGTGAGTCCCATGCTGATAAAAAGAAAATGTGTGATAGGTGGCAAAGGCTGGGGATGAATGTCAAATTTTCATTTATTTTTCCTTTTTTAAACAGCACAGAAGCAAAGTGTTTAATTAATTGTTTGCTCTGCATTTAACAACTTTGCATTAGTTCATTTGCTTAAGTGCAGCAGCAATCAAGAACACATTAGCTAATGTCGCAGCTCAGCAAGGGAGGAGGCTGGAGGCAGGTGCTGGGGTCAGTGTGTGCAGAATCAAGGGACCATCAGTCTCCTCCTGCTTTAATTTGTCTGCAGGAGCCTCCCAGAGTCACAGCAGCACAGTTGGAGTCACCAGCTATTTCCAGCTGGAGCTTTGAGGGGTTTTAAGAGCAGATCCAGCTGGAAAAGGTCTGTAGTCAAAGAAGTGGATACTGATGACTGACACATTGCACTGCCCTTCTGTGAGTCTCTATTAATTCTGCTGTGTGCTTCATCCCCTGCCAGGAAGGACGGTACAGAAATGATGGCACTGAGCATAAGCCATGGAGACTGGAATTCAATTACTTCTCCCCAAACTCCCTTGAACAAAGCATTCATGGCAAGATTTGAAAAGGAACATGAAGGTATGGTTTCAAATTTTCAAAGGAAAGCTTAAAAGAAGTAATTGCATTATACTAGTTTGGTGTCACTTGGATCAAGATTTAAAGTCTCACACAGTTCGCAGGTGAATAATATGAGGCATCAAAACTCAACTCAGGTCTACCAGATGCATTACAAACTATGTTTACAGTAACTCTATGGGAAGGAATCTTTAGCAGGGGACCAAGAAACCTTATTTGTCAAGGGATTTTTCTGAGATTTTGTTTTGATTTACTTTGCTTTCACCAGAATGAGGAAGATTTTGGATTTATTGGACAACAGCTATTCTAGATACACTCACCACAGAGAGGCCAGCTGAGGAGAAGCTGACATCTGCCCAAGGCTTTAGTTCTGTCATCCAAACCGTGAACTATGGTTAAAATTTAATCTTCTGTTTAAGAGCAATGAGACATGATTGAGTAACAAGGAATTAAAGTGTTACCACCCATTAGCTGAACAGCAATAACTAGCCACATATACACTTTTAGTTCATTGTGGTTATAAGGTAAAGTGCCTTGGCTTCAGCCACCTCAGTAGTGTTGTACATTACATTTACTGTGTACTAGAAGGCAGCAACTGGTCAGTGTAGATGAAGTTACCACTCTGTATTTTCATATAGTTCTCTCTATCGTGGATCTTCATGGCAAATACTAATTCATTCTGACATTTTATAGCTTTCCATTTACTATAAATTTGATTATTTGGGGGGTTACAAGTAACCCAAAGCAGTATCCCATGTCTGTGACTGGGAATCAGTGGGAAAGGACCCAGGAAAGGGGTCCTCAACTGAACTATTGAGACACAGGAACTGAATGATACGTCTTACATAAATGATACGTCAGTACATAAAACAGACCTCATAGAGATAAACTTTTTTAAACTTCTTTTTTTAAACCTCCCTCTGGTGTAGTTGTTATATTTGTTTCTGTCTACTCTGCCGGAGGCTG
>NW_010199170.1:0-875 GCF_000695765.1 Mesitornis unicolor
AATATATATAGCAAAAGCTCCAGTATCAGCCATAAAAGTCAGAAAAGTTGAAATAGTTACTTTTTTAATATGTTAAAGTCGATAAAGGACAGATATGTAAAGAAACTCTTAAATTGCCAAAAAGGAGAGGTGCCTCAAATGGAAACGGTCTATCTCTGCTACCACACCAAAGATGCTTGGACTAAAAACATGTGCTGGTCTTATCTTATCTGAACGATTGCCGAATTAAAACTAGGACCTGGGAAGCTACAGAGAAGACCTGGTGGCTTACGTTGGCTTCCCAGGGAAGCAAAGAAGCCAGCAACCCCAGGATTTGTGAGTGTACAAAACCACTTAATAGAAAAGATAGCACCCTTGAACAGCTTTCACTCCTATCACAGACATGACCATTTCCATTAGAGAGATGGCTCCTCCAAGCAACCACGAAAACAGGAGGTGAACATGGACTAGCTAAAAAAGCATGTAAGGGCACAGAGCAAAGCTTTTCCTGGCTACAGAAGCACTTTGAATGGAAGGAGCCATTCAGCAAGAGCTTTCAGTATAAGGCCCTTTCTGTAGTGAGTTAGAGTCAAAGGTTTGTCATATTGCAGTCAGGCTCTGGGTAGCTCCAGAGAAAGCCTGGTGGCAAACGTTGGCTTCCCAGAAAAGCAAAGAAGCCTAGAACCAAAAGATTTGTGGGTCTACAAATTGGCTTAATAGAAAAGAGAAAAGCCAGCAACAGCCTTCAGTCCTAGCATCTTTGGTGTGGGAGAAGAGCTTGATCGTTTCCCTTTGAGTGACGACTCCTACCAGCAGCCACCAAAATTGGAGGTGAACATGGACGTGATAGCGAAACATAGAACGATAGAACCCAAATCTGTGTTTGGCTACAGAAG
>NW_010199171.1:0-374 GCF_000695765.1 Mesitornis unicolor
GGCACCATCCCGCCTGGGCAAAGCCCATGGGGACAAGAGGATGTGCCAGGCCCCGGCTGTGCCCAGCACCCACGGCACAGCGAGGAGCAGGAGCTGCTGTGGTGGCGACACCGGGTGCAAGCGCCACCCCGAAATCCCGATATGTCCAGGATCCAACGGTGCCTCCTCAAGCCATGGGAAATTTCCTGCTTCCCAATTGTCCCCAACATCCATGTGCCTGTGCCATCGGGCCACGCTCACTGCAAAGCCAGGAGCACGGCCCCTTGAGACCAGCCCTTTGCTGGAGAGGTGACGGTGACGGTCGCGGTTGCTGTCACCATCACCAGCTCCGGTGTCGGATCATCCCAATCCCTCTCCCCACGGCGCTGCCGGAT
>NW_010199172.1:0-6997 GCF_000695765.1 Mesitornis unicolor
CTGTTGAAGAAAGGAAAGATTTCAAAGAGGACGTTTCAGGTCTGTTCCATCCCAAATTCCTTTACACCTTTCCAGAAATGTAGATATGAAGGCCAGAACTGTGTATAAGGAAAGACATCTTCTGTATTCCACTTACGGTTACAGAATCACAGAACATTAGGGATTGGAAGGGACCTCTAAAGCTCATCCAGTCCAATCCCCCTGCTGGAGCAGGAACACCCAGATGAGGTTACACAGGAAGGCGTCCAGGCGGGTTTTGAATGTCTGCAGAGAAGGAGACTCCGCAACCTCTCTGGGCAGCCTGGGCCAGGGCTCTGTCACCCTCACTGAGAAGAAGTTTCTTCTCCAATTGAAGTGGAACCTCCTGTGTTCCAGTTTGTGTCCGTTACCCCTTGTCCTATCATCGTTTGTCACCGAGAAGAGCCTGGCTCCATCCTCGTGACACTCACCCTTTCAATATTTATAAACATGAATGAGGTCTCCCCTCAGTCTCCTCTTCTGCAAACTAAAGAGACCCAGCTCCCTCAGCCGCTCCTCAGAAGGGAGATGCTCCACTCCCTCCATCATCTTTGTAGCCCTACGCTGGACTCTCTCCAGCAGTTCCTGTCCTTCTTGAACTGAGGGGCCTAGAACTGGACACAATATTCCAGATGCAGTCTCACCAGGTTCTTCTTCATGATACACATTGCTCACATTGGTCAAATATTTTCATGTTTGTCTGGCAGCGATTACTAATTGACAATAATTTGGGTACTAGTGAGATTAAGTTTTCCAGAAACTGTTAGGAAAAATTATTTTCCAGTTCTTCGCAGTGGCACCCGATAACCCCAGTGAAGCAGTGGTCTGTGGTTGTCCACACACCTGAATTGGCCATCTCCATATTGAATTCAGCATTTATTTCATTCTGCTGAACGACTTTGGCTTGCTCTTCCAGTATGAAATTTATAGCATCCATCGCCGAAGCCAAATCGTAGGGCGTCAAGTCAAAGGAAGACGATTCCTCACACAGCTTCTCCTAAAACATCAAGGAGTGGAAGCATTACTTGGACTGCTCCGTGTGCTGTTTGCTCAGGCAGTTTCATCTGAACACTCTAACTGATGTTTGACAAAACTCTTCATGCCCTTGAAAAATAAGTCATGTATTGTTTTGTCACAATTTTGTCATTCATCAAAAGAACCATTTTCCCTGAGGAATACAAAGAGTAATAGTAAGGGCTGACCTACACAAAAACGTGACCGCAATAGCTATGAAGAAGTAAGTTTTAAAGAAAAAAAAAGCTGAACTAGCTTCATGCATCAACTACCTAATGAGAAATAAGTCAGTTTTATTTCAGGGAAATTAAGTTTCCACATATGAACCTGGAACAGACAGTACCAGGAGAGAACTATTGCATAGCTCTTGTTCTAGTTAATTTCTGCATGCAGGCATTAATTAATGTTTCTAAGATACTATGAAAGGAAAAAAAATTCCAAGCAAATATGACTGGAATTTCACACATTTTTCAACAGAAAAAAAAGACGTTCTGATGAAAGAAGTGCATGCTGGACACAACTCTGCAACTATCTGTAGTCAAACACAGCACACCCTCCAGTGGCCTCTTTACTGAAAGAACACGCAACCAGAAAATCAACTGTGCAGCTGTTTAGCAGAAATCCCACTGGGAGGTTATGTGACAGAAAAAGGGACATCTTTCAAGTGTTCTTCTGCATTTCATCATTTAGGCAAAGGGCTGCAGTTTTGAGCCAAATAAGAGGACCACCTAATAATGCAGCTTTCCCCTTCCTCCTCCCTCTGTGAGTGAAGGCTTGGAATAATTACAAGAGTCACGTTTGCCATCTACTGCACTTGGACAGCTGATGCAGCTGAGCTTCAAGAACGGGGCTTTCATGATTTCTTACACCCTGGAAGAAAACTCTCCAAAACAAGAAAATAAGTGCTCTCATAAACATAATGATCCACCCTTCAGGATGAAACTACCCCCACGGAGAACATCACAGCAGTGTCAAAGGACTGTTAATTAAACTGCAAAGCTTTAACTGTCAAGGAAGCAAGAAGTGTTCATGATAATGAGCAACTGAAATAGCCGAGTACAGATTTTACAGAATCTGTTTTCCTCTTTGGATGAAGTCTAAAAAAAAAATTGGTGACGGGACCAGAAACAACTCACCACATTGTGAGCTTCATCAAGTATCACCACAGTCCCCTTCAGGTCCAAGTTGTGCGCTCTCCGGCTCTACAGATGAAAAAAAAGAATAGGAATGGACAAAGACCACAGGGAAATATAGACTTGATTGACTGAGAAACTGGCTCATGAGATAATTTGGGTTTTCATGTATTTTGAATTTTTTTTTAAAGAATACAGCAAGTAATCACTAGGGCTACCTAGTATATAAACCACAGAACTGTTTTCTCTGGAAATTTAGGTGATAAAAGGCACCACGTAAGTTTACAACTGGCAATATAATAAAAAAGCCCCAGTTGTACCATACGAGGATGCACAAGCTCACAAGAATTAATTTCTGTCGCTATTTCGCCAATGGGATCTGGGAGGAGTGGGGTGCAAAGCAGGGGGATTCGCCCCGTTTTTACAAATTTATGCTTGAGTTGTCTTTGCAAGAAATGGATGCTCTGAAAACAGTCCCGACAGAACCAGATCACATCACTTCATTTCACAATGCTTCTCTGCTTAAGGTGGTCAGAGATTTTTTTTAAATTGTATTTTATACAGACAACTTATTACAACAGGTTTGGTTTTTTTCTACAAAACTGGCAATTATTTCCAACTGAGATGCCTGAACTCTACTGAAAAAGTTTCCTTATCCTAGAAACCACGTAACTGGCAGCAGAAAAAGTCCTAGAATGCACATAAAGACACTGCATAGTGTATGACTGAAGATTTGTATTCAGGAGGTGAATATCACCAGACAACAAGAGCATCACATTCTGCAAAGCTAATTCTATTAAAATAGCAAGACCTCAAACAAACAAACAAAAAAAGGGAATATTTAACTGTGGGAAAGAACACCTTTACAGAAAGAAACTGGGGTTTAATTAGTTTTGAAGTACACCACATACTGCATTCACTTGCTATGCATTACTTCTTCACAATTAGTCATTAAAAGCCAATAGAAGATAAATAAAATAACATTTGCATTTAAAAGCAAAGATACATTACCTTTGAGTCTAGTAAATAGTTGTAAGGCATAAAAATAATATCTGCTTGCTGCTTCAGGCTTCGAGAAAGGTAATATGGACAAGCTCTGTTTGAAAAAGAAAGTAGTATAAACTATGAGGTAACACCTGCAGAAACATTAGGAGTGCATTCTTGTACTGTGTTTCATACTCTCAAGGGTTTCTAATCAACTTAAGGAGTTCAAACTGGCATGTTTAATTTCAGGGCAGATGGTTAGCTCTAGTCACACAACACATGGGAGAAGCGTAGAAAATAATACCTGGCTGCGCAGCTCAGCAGAACAAAGGAAAAGGAAATTAAAGGAGAAAGAGTGGCATTTGTGACTGCGTTATCACTTCACCCCTTTAGGCTAGAATAAATAATCTAGTGCAGCATTTTACCTCGACAGATCAGTCACCTCATCCTCTTAGACCTAGAAAAACCTGCAATATCATTTGTCATGTCAGGCGATATTGGTAGCCTCTGCTCAAGGAAGAAATACAACGTTTAGGGGTCTGACCTGATTAAGTCTTTACACAAGTAAGGATTCAAATAAACTGCTGTATGATGAAGACTGCAGAAACAGAAGCGAAGGTTTTAGTGCACACAAGGTTTTGTTGGAAGTTGCTGCTGCAACATATTTAGCCACTCCACTTTGCTCTCATCATTGCTGTTACTTCAGTGTATGTCAGGTTCATATCAAGGCATTAATAAAAGTGAGGGGAGATCATTTACCTGTGCTTGTTTCCATTTTTAACCAAGTCTTCGATATCCATGATTGATTCAATCAGTGCTTTCTCTGTACTCTTTTCTGTGAAAAATTACATTACAGCCACAAACTTAACTAAAGGCGTCACACAAAGGTTTGCTGGTACCGTTATCACCGTGCTCATCCGCCTGCTTACATTTCGTTCTTGAAAGATGTTAACACAGAGCAAAACAGGCACACACACGCACAGGCAGACTTGATACCCGCCTAGCAAACCCCTCCCTCTCCAGAAAATAGGGCTTCACTTCCACAGCCAAACTCACCCTCCACGTTGTTATAGAAATGACAAGCGCGAGCCATCACTTTCATTCGGCACATGTAGATCTGTAAAGCAGAGTTTATTTAAGCCAAGAGTAGCACAGTTTGTCAAGCACTGAAAAGCTCATTAAGGGATGAAGAGCCGTTAGTTTTCTGTAACACCAGCTAACGAACAAAAGTTAAGCACAGTTCTTCAGTTTAAATTCATGTGTCCCTCCGTCCACCTTAAAAGTTACGCTCTATTTGATGCGGCCCAGAACACTCAGAGGAAATTTGGTTCTGTTTTGCCACTAATATTTTTCAAAAGAGCAGTCTTTGACATTTCTTGTAAAACCAACAGGTAAATCTTGCCCTACAGCCTCCAGTAGTTAAACAATATCAGAGTTAAGAATTACACACCACACACCACAACAAAACACCTCCACATTGTCACTGCGTGTGCTTTCCACGCTCTCTTCTCACCTGCATGTGGTTGCTCTCCTGTCGCTTCACTTCAGGATGGATGCAAAGCTGCTCTCTGGAACCCAAAACACAGATCTTTGGCCTGTTTAAAGACAATACACAAAGCTATATCAAAAATAAGGCAAGAAAGAAGTACAGAGTACACACCCAGGTTGGGTATCACGTATTAAAAGTGAAAGGTTCAGGAGAAATAAATTGCAAGCTACTCCAGTGCTGGCTGTGATGTTTAGAGTAAGGGTTAAGACAAGAACTAATGCACTGCAAACATTCATAATATTATTCCTTTTTTGCTTATTAGAAGGCTGTACCTTTACAAGAAACAAAGAAAGAGTGAATGCCCATTCAAAGAGCTCGGTCAGCACACAGACAAAAGCACAAAGTTCTTAATAAATCTCCATCAGCCATACTTTTATCCACAAACTCAAGCAACAACTAAACCAGCTGGGTTTCTCCACCTTTTCTCTGAATTATCCTCAATTTTTACCTGTAGACAGTGCTCTTTAATTCGTTAATGACCTGTGTAAGTTGCGAGTGAGTCCTGGAGGCATAAATTATTTTGGGAACGTCAGTGTAATAAGCTGTCAAGAAAAAAAAAGCAGAAAAACATTATCAGTGTGGAAAGAAGAACTAGAGATATTCTTAGCCTCCTTTCCCAGCTGGAACTACAGAAACAGTTTGCCTTGTAGAGGCAGCAAGAAATTTTGCCATTTAACAAAAAATGAGCTAAAGGAGTTTCTAATGTTCTAAGAAAATATAAAAATACATCAAACACCTTTAGAAGGTGTGAAACTGTGCTTTAGCTACTAAGCAATGGCTCCACAACTGTTATACCTACATACTTATTAAAAAAGACAGATAAAAGCAAGTGTATTGGCCTACTGAGCATAAAAACCGCAGTACTTACTCGGGATGTCAGCATCCGTGGCAGCACTGCCCCAGGACGACATCGGTCTCTCTGGGAAGAGCTCCACTCCGCCCATACGCTGCGCAATTTTACGGGCTGAGATCGTGTCCTTGAAGTGCTCCCGCCAAGCCAGGGTGGAGCAGAGCAGGCAGAGGGTCTTTCCTGTGCCTGTAGGGCTCTCCAAAATGCCATTGACTTTCTTTATTGAAGAGAAATAAAATTAAAAGGGAGAAAGTAAGCCATTTGGAGCTTCAACTAGGAGAGGTCTTTGTGCAGTCCTGTCAAAAAGCAATCGTTACCTGGTGAACTCTACCCGACAACAGAAACACACGTACACCTCACATAAAGTTGTTATACGTGCACGCTCTGTGGGACCCTCTAATCTACTTGGTGAGGCTCAATGTAAACCCAAGAGCCAGCTATTATCCTTTATTTAGCAGAGGGATTCTCCACCCTTAGAGCAACTAAAATTCACCACGTTTCAGTGTAAAACACCTGAAAATATTTAAAGTTACTGCAAAAAAAACCCAGAAAATGACTCTTTGGTTACACGCTGCCAATTTTTCTTTAGAATTAAGGTTATATCCCACATCACAGTTTAGGCAGAGAATTCTGCAAGCCCTTTTAAACACCCAGTCCTATTGGACGTTACAATTCTAAAGTGTGTAACAATACTGCACATTGCAGAAAAACAAGCAGCTGAGCTTGCACTGCCACAACAGTTTGTGTTTAATTATATGAAAAGAATTTGTGTGTGTAAAAGGCTTACAACACCTTTACTTTAAAACAAGAAAGTACCAAGTCAAGGCATGGAGGAAGGCTCAGCCCCATGGAAAGCCAAAGCACCCACAACCAGCTTGTGTGAGCTCTCAGAACAGCAGATCTGATAACCAACTCCAAAACAAAGACAGCTACAGTAAAAACTCTTCTATCGTTTGACATTAATGCAGTAAATTATCCTATCAAAGATAAAATGACAAATTACACTAATTGTCCAAACCCCAAATATTTAAGGACAGGCCACATGGTCTCCTTGCTCAGCTTTTCTTCCTTTTCCCAAATTAGGCAAAAACATCCTAGCTCCATTCCCACTGACAACCACCACTTCTGGGTATTGAATAACTATATAGTAAAATAAAACCACAAGTAATAAGTCAGAGAAGCTTGAGAAAAAGAGGGGGAAAAGTAAACTTGAATTGTGACAGCCTCTTACAAAAGAAGTCTTTTATTTTGGATGGCAATAAAGCACAAGGAGTTAAGAAGTCCAAGGGCCGGCAGGCAGGGCTGTCCTCACCTTCTGCAGGCACTCCAGCACCTTGGCCATGTAGGCTTCCTGGCACTGGTAGGGCTGGAAGGGGAAATCCACCGTGACACCGCTCAGCGTTATCCTGGGCATCTTCCCCTCGGGTACCTGCAAGGAACCCCAAGCCT
>NW_010199172.1:7028-7235 GCF_000695765.1 Mesitornis unicolor
CCTGCCACAGCCCGGAGTCGGGGTAGGTCCGTTTGCGCGACAAAATGCCCAAAAGCCCAGGTTTCGCCTCATATGTGGGGACGGTACCAGCCGACTCGCACCACAGCCCGGACGGGAGCCTCACGGCGATAAGGAAAAGCCGGCCCTGTCCGGCCCGCGGCCCAGGACCTCCCGCCCCTTTCAGTGCGGCCCGGCCCGCATCCCAGG
>NW_010199173.1:0-1043 GCF_000695765.1 Mesitornis unicolor
GGGATGGGATGGGATGGACAAGCTGAACACTTGGCAGATGTGGAGCTGCAAGGGCTTGGCCTTTATTGGTGGATTTCAGACCTCTGGGCTATGCACAGGTCCCTCCTGCTGGTCCAACTGGTTTGGGAAGCTCCACCAGCAGGAAGAGGAGGGATGTGCTGGGCAGGACTGGCCACGCCACTGCGCAGGGAGCCAGGGACATGGGCAGTTTGGGACCACACACAACGGTTTCCCCTCTCCAGAGATGGTTTTGGGGTGGGACGGTGGCATCCCCTGGGCAAAGCTCTGCAGTGACAGCATCATTTGCAGGGGAATTTCCCTCACCCTCCCCAAAGCAGCTCCAGCACCATTGGGCCAAGGGGGCTCCAGAAGGAAGGGAGGCACCTCCCACCCCAAACCCTCCTGGCACGGGGCTCACTGGGTCCCTCTGGGCGAAAAACCCAGTGCTGGGGGTTTTACAGCTTCCCTTTACCACCCATGGGCGCCTGCTGGGGCTGGAGCCTCCTTGGGGCTCCCAATGCAGGGAGTGAGGAGGGCTCAGCCCCAGGACCCATTTCCCCGGGACCTTCACCCCCAGTAGCGCAGCTTGGCCCCGCTGTCCTTGGGGTGGTTGTCGGGCTTCATTGCTGCCAGGGCGAGGAGGTTTTCGGGCTCCAGCACGAACATGCTGTAGAGGTTCCAGAGCAGCATGGCCAGCAGCGGCAGGAAGGGCCGAAGGCGCGGAAGGAGCGGCCGATGGCGTAGGACAGCCAATAAATCAACCTGGAGAAGTGGGAGTGTGGTGGGGACGATGCCTCGGGGCCAGCACCCGGATCTGCTCGGGGGTCCTGACCCCAGTGAGGGTTTGCTATGGGAAGTGGGGTGAGGGATGGGGAAACCCTTCCCCTGTGCCTGCTTTTCAGGCTGGTTTTCATCACAGAATCGTTCAGGTTAAGCCCTCTAAGATCATCAGTGCAACCCCACTGTGGCCACCAAACCACGTCCCCAAGTGCCACATCCATGCGGTTTTTGGACCCCTCCAGGGATGGGGACTCCACCACTGC
>NW_010199173.1:1092-1783 GCF_000695765.1 Mesitornis unicolor
ATCCCTCCCAAAATCCAACCTAACCCTCCCCTGGCACAACTTGAGGCCGTTGGGCATTGCCAGCGCTGGGGTTTGCACCAAGGCACAGCAGCTGCCAGCACCCCCAGCCCCTGTTTGCATCCTGGGCAAGGTTAAGGAGCCACTTACCGGGAGATGGCGAAGAGCCCGGTGAGCAGCGGGATGAGCTTGAGGGCCTCCTGTGGGAGGTAGGTGGCCAGCACGGCCATGTTGAAGAAGTAGAGGATGAAGAGGTGCACGGACTGCGAGACGTAGGTGCGGTGGATCTCCACCTCCCGCTGCAGCTCCCCAAAGGGCTCCAGCGCCGAGGAGCAGAGGCGGGAGATGCCGCTGACGATCATCCCTGGGGGGCAGAGCAGTGAATCGGAGTCATTCAGGTTAGAAAAGGGCTCTAAGATCATCAAGTCCAGCCCCCAACCCAACCATGGCTGTAAACCATGTCCCCAAGTGCCACGTCCATGTGGTTTTTGGACCCCTCCATGGATGGGGATTGCCCTGGGCAGCACATGTTGGAGCCTGAGGGCTGGGGGAGATGTGGTGGGGTAGGAAACCTCCATCTGCTGCTGCTGCGGGGAGCGATGGAGCTGTGAAGAGCTCAGCCCTGGCTCTGCTCAGCCCCTGCTACTGCAGCTCACACACGACCCCAGGATGTGAGGAGTTGGAAGGGACCCCC
>NW_010199174.1:0-223 GCF_000695765.1 Mesitornis unicolor
CCTCCCCCAGCCTGAACCACCCCATTCCCCCCAGCCGCTCCTCATCAGGCTTGTTCTGCAGAGCCCTCATCCCATCCCAAAATAAGATGTGAAGTTTAAAATGAGTTTAAAAGATGAGATGGCGCGTGGAGGCGGTGCCATCACTGCCCCCACCCCCACCCCGAGCCAGGACCCTCATGGATTTTGCATTTGGGGGGGGATCCCTCACCCCCAGGGGGGCTTT
>NW_010199175.1:0-1859 GCF_000695765.1 Mesitornis unicolor
TTCAACTCCTAATATTCTGTGATTCTGTGACGGCTGGGGAGATCTCAAAACATTCAGGCTTGTTCTGAGAAGGTTGTATGAATTCAGACTTTAATGCCATGATGGTTGACAGGATTCTGAACTCTCACATAGATCATTAACCAACTTTTTTTTTTTTACATCAGAACAAACACATCAGCCAAATAAAAGCGCATCTGCTCTGAGGAAAAGTCAACAAATGCACTAGTGAGTTGTCTCAATGGTTTATTGTTTCATTATTGGAAACATCACATGTATTTCCAATCAAAGTGTGCTTATTTTCAGTTTCCAGGTGTTATATCTTAGTATTTTTATTAGTTGAGTTGAAGAGCCTTCTTTCTCAGTCAGATTTTTGCATCAACATTTTGATGTCCTTCTGCTAAGAGAGTCCTCTTCTTTAATTGTAAGATGATAGAATTGTTCCTTTGAATTCTCCTGAGAAAGTAGTTGAACATTTCTTCTGCAGTCCAAGAAATATGCTTAGTTTTATAGTTCCTTACAGAGACCTTTTCATCTTTGACCATGTTTCAGTGAATGTTTTTTCCTGTCTCTTTCACTCATCAGTGTTTCCCTTTTGCCTTGTCTATATTTGCAGGAACTTGTCAGGCCTAACCAGTAAATGTTTGTTATCTGCATTAAACTTATAAAGAAGCCAAATATGGATATATGGGTTTAGTAGTTTGTTGGGTTTTTTTAAGCAACTTGATTCGGAAGTAGATTTTGTACCCTTTGAATTAGCTCCTGAATAACAGCAGAAGACTGTGCTCTGAGTCCATAGAAAGAAACACCCTCTCCAGTATGGTGAACTAGCACTTGTAAGTCAAAGTATGAGTAAAGGAAAGTGAAATCACTTGACAACGTGGGCTTGTGCTGGATTTAGTCACAATGTGGTGTGTTTGTAGCAGAGCTACAAGCCAACGGTGGATGTGAGCTGTGGGAACAGTTCATCATCAGTTCTGCAGGAAAGCTTGGTACTTTATGCCTTCTTTGCCTCAGTCTTTAGTAGGAAATCCAATAGTACTCTGGGTACCCAGCCCCCTGAACATGGAGCCAGGGATGGGAAGCACAGTGAAGCCCTTGTAATCCATGAGGAGATGGTTACACACTTAAACACCACTTAGATACACACAAGTCTATGGATCTGGATGGGATCCACCCCAGGGTCCTGAAGGAGCTGGCAGAAGTGCTCGCCAAGCCACTTTCCATCATTTATCAGCAGTCCTGGCTGACTGGGGAGGTCCCAGTCGACTGGAGGCTTGCAAACGTGACACCCATCTACAAGAAGGGCCAGAAGGAAGACCCAGGGAACTACAGAGCTGTCAGTCTGACCTCGGTGCTGGGGAAGGTGATGGAACAAATCATCCTGAGTGCATCACACAGCACATGCAGGACAACCAAGTGATCAGGCCCAGTCAGCATGGGTTCAGGAAGGGCAGGTCCTGCTTGGCTGATCTTATCTCCTTTTATGACGAGGTGACCTGCTTGGTGGACGAGGGAAAGGCTGTGGATGTTGTCTGCCTGGACTTTAGTAAGGCCTTTGACACTGTCTCCCACAGCATCCTCCTGGAGAAGCTGCTGGGCATGGCTTGGATGGGCACATGCTTTACTGGGTTAAAAACTGGCTGGATGGCCAAGCACAGAGAATTGTGGTGAATGGAGCTAAATCCAGTTGTGACCAGTCACAAGCGGTGTTCCCCAGGGCTTGGTTTTGGGGTCAGTCCTGTTTAACATCTTTATCAATGATCTGGATGAGGGGATTGAGTGCTCCCTCAGTAAGTTTGCAGATGACATTAAGTTGGGTGGGACTGTAGATCTGCCTGAGAGTAGGAAGGCTCTGCAGA
>NW_010199176.1:0-671 GCF_000695765.1 Mesitornis unicolor
TAATCTCTTCAGGGATCTGCTAGGCAAGGTGATGTGAGATAAAGCCCTGGAAGGAAGAGAGCCCCAAGCAAGCTGGTTGATATTCAAGGACCATCTCCTCCGAGTCCAGAAGCAGTGCATCCCAAGAAGGAGGAAGGCAGGCAAGAATTCCAGAAGGCCTGCGTGAATGAACATGGAGCTCCTGGACTTACTTGAGTGCAAAAGCAAGTGGAAGTGAGAACAGGTCAGCTGGGAAGATTATAAAGAAGTTGTTCAAGCAGCCAGGGATCAGGCTAAGAAATCTAAAGCGCAGGTGGAATTAAATCTAGCCAGGGACATAAAGGGGAACAAGAAGAATTTCTACAGATACATCAGTGATAAAAGGAAAGTTAGGAAAGATGTGGGCCCTCTCTGGAAGGAAAATGGAGAACTGGTCACAAGGGATACAGAGAAGGCTGAGGTGCTCAATGATGTCTTTGCCTCGGTCTTCACTGGCAAGAGCTCTAGCCACACTGCCCAAGTTACAGAAGGCAAAGGTAGGGACTGGGAGAAGGAAGATCTGCCCACTGTAAGTGAAGATCAGGTTTGAGACCATCTAAAGAACCTGAAGGTTCTCCTGAGAGAACTGGCGGATGAAGTTGGAAAGCCTCTATCCATCATATTTGAAAAGTCGTGACAGTCTGGGTGAGTCT
>NW_010199176.1:802-3929 GCF_000695765.1 Mesitornis unicolor
GATGCGGTGATTGGTGGGAACCAACACAGCTTTACCAAAGGCAAATCGTGTCTCATCAATTTGGTGGCCTTTTATGATGGAATTACGGCTTTGGTGGATAAGGGAAGAGCAACTGATGTCATCTACCTGGACTTGTGCAAAGCGTTCGACACTCTCTCATGACATACTGGTCATGAAACTGGAGAAACATGGATTTGATGGATGGACCACTCGCTGGATAAGGAATTGGCTGGATGGCCACACTCAGAGAGCTGCGGGGAGACCTTATTGCAGCTTTCCAGTTCCTGAAGGGGTCCTACAGGAAAGCTGTGGAGGGACTTTTTACTGGGACAGGTAGCAATAGGACAAGGGGGAATGGTTTTAAACTGGAAGAGGGTAGTTTTAGAATAGATATTAGGTAGAAATTTTTTTACTGTGAGAGTAGTGAGACACTGGTACAGGTTGCCCAGAGACATTGTGGATGTCCCCTCCCTGGAAGTGTTCAAGGCCATGTTGGACAGGGCCTTGAGCAACCTGGTCTAGTGGGAGGTATCCCTGCCCATGGCAGGGGGGTTGGACTAGATGATCTTTAAGGTTCTTTCCAACCCAAACAATTCTATGATTCTATGATTTAACACGTTCCAGAAGTCAAATGGGCCAATATTTAGACATTTCTTTTCCTACCCTAAATTCCTCCCCATCAACACAAGCAGGGACTTATGCCCTATATTTCTGGTTGTGCTATTTTTGTTAATATTATTTTTATGAAGCAAAACTGACCAGGTGGATGTTCTGATGTCAAAAACTATGCAACTACCAAGGCACTTTTAGCAGTCTGCTAGGTAATCAGCAATATGCAGATAGAGATACGCAGATACAGGCTATGGAGAGGTACATTAGCTCTGGGTGCCTAGTATGGAAAGGATAAATATCTTCCTTTTTTCCCCTTTGGCTATATTTTATTTAGTGTACTTGAGAATCAGGTCATTAAAGTAATGGATCTTCCTTGCCCTACATAGCATGGACATCAGGGATGCTGAAGGTCTGTAGTGTTGTCCTCCTCTATGCATCACATCCCTCATTTTTTCCCTGGTCCCTGTGCTACCATCTCATGTCAGCATCCCCCCTGCTACGATGGCAATGCTGCCCTAGCACCAATTGAATGAACCTTCAATTATTCTTTGTGTCCTCAGAGTCACTAATTAGAAAAGGAAAGATTATTTGAGAAATTAAACAATCTGTCTTTATCTCAAAGATACTAGTGGTATAATAGATAAAGTTTGCCTTTAGGTACACTGTATGCCTCTCCACTAAAACTCAAGATAAATCATGATACAAAATCAATGGTATTGCTTAGTTCCACTGACTAGAAATAGGGATCATGTTTCTCATCTCTGGGGGGTTCTGCGTAGCCACATTTGTTAATATATATAAAAATGTTTTGCACTGCTCAAGCAAAAGGCACTATGAGACACATGCAAAACTATAATTAAATGCCAAGACTCAGATGAAACAAGAGCTCAGTCTGAACCACCAGTGAATGCTGCTTTCCAAAACCAAAACCCCAGACAGTGATGTTTTACAATGCAAACCCCAGCTCCATCTTTCCCCTTGCTACCTGTGCCCGGGGCCATAGAACCCACCAGTGTTAGGAAATCCTCAGATTGGCTTGGAGAAGCTGTGCTGGGCTGCTCTCAGCTGCAAGCCACTCTTGCAGCTCTGTAAAGCAGCATGGTTTCTTCGTGTCCCCTGCAAGCTTCCCCACTGCAGCTAAATACATCAAACAGGTAGCAAGAGACCTGTGAAAGCTGTGTCAGCCCTTCAGTGGCACAAGGAGGACACAACCACAGGCTCTCTTCTGGTTCACCATGTCTGCACTGCTCTCCTTGCTGCTCCATCTTCCTTACCCCTTTGGTCTTTATTAATTTGAAGAAATTCCTCCATCAAAGCCATGCAGTTGCATTTTCCAGGTGTGTTCTCTTCCTTTGTGCTAAAGCTGCTTCCCCTGCACCTAACGGACTTCAGAAAGTCTTTGAAAAAGAGCAGTTGAATTTAATGGCATGTAAATAAATCACATATAGAAGAAAAGCTAGAGCTGTGCACAAGTAATAAATCCGATCCAAAAAGACAGCAAACAGCCTCAGCGTGCTTTAATTTAATAAGTACAGTTTCTTCTTTAGAATAAATAAATATTTTTTTCATCTTCATATTACTTATTTTTGCCTGCCCCATAACTGAGATAAGAAATATTCTACTCCTATTACAGATAAGGGAAATTGAGGCAGGAAAGTGAAGCCCAGCACTTGACAAAGTGGCTGTTAAACATTAGTCACCAGAACTCCATGTTTTATTGCCTGGGTTACCAAGGTCCCTGCTATCGTCTGCTCCCGAGGATTTCACTAGACACCATGGGCATTTGGCATCCCCAAAAGTCAGGCTGTTTGTTTTGTCACCTAATATCAGGAATAGGTGATGCATGACTTGGCTCTGTTTGATTTTTCAAGATGCTTTAGAAGCAGCAGTGACTGTGTCCCGAATCCCAGTTCTGTGTTCAGCCTCTTTGAGCATCGTCCAAAGCTGGAAGGAAGCAATAACATTGTTAATTTGTGCTCATTAGTGCAACCGATAATTGATATAGGAAAATGTGGTTAAGTGAAAACAAGGACTAGAAGCTCAAAACCTGTCATCCCTCCACCTTTTGTGCACACAGGGTGTGAGAAAATCCCAACTCCAGTCTCAGCGTCCATTGCAGCCCTGAAAACCTGTCCTTCCCCTCCCATCCTGCCCATAGTGCAGCCACATCGAGTGGCCAGGAATCCCCACTTCACCTTCTATGCTTCTTGCATCCCACCCAATCAAGCCATGGGACTCCTCTCTGCATAGCATCACCTACATGTTGCCCGAGGAAGAAGAAGGTCCAGAGACAGTGTGGGGAAAGCCTTGGAGGACTATTCAATCCCCTCCTATTTTTTGCAACACTGATCTACCCTCCTTTCCCAATATTTTCAGGGGGAGAGGGGAAATCTGCCCCAAAAAAGCAATGTTTAGGTTTGCTAATTTTAAGCCAATTATTGTTTTCAAAACCAGTCATAAGAAAACTGGTTATTGACATGTCCTTTTGTTGCGAAAATGGGGAGAATAAATCTGG
>NW_010199177.1:0-4469 GCF_000695765.1 Mesitornis unicolor
CTCTCTCTGACCCTTAAACAGAGACAGATGACTTGAGCAGAGCTGTGACAAAATTCAGTACAGCAAAGCTCCCCTAGCTAGGATGGTCTCAAGATTATCGTGTAGCAAGTTTGCAGACAGAAGTGATGTCTTTTATGAGCCTTGCCCACATGGCTGGCAAAACTCAGGCACTACCAGCAGCATCTCTGACCATTGTGAAGTTGCAAGGTCATGATGGGGCTCAGACCCCTCCTTCACATTGCACCTGAGATGTAAAGGGGAGCACCCGGTAGGCAGGTGGGCAGACACTTGCACCCCTGTCCTCTGCCTGCATTTTTTCTGGAAGCTGCCAGGGTACAAAATCCTGATAAATACTTCTCTGGTGGTTCAAGGCAACTTCTAACAGCTGTTCCTACAAGAAGTCCTTGTAGCAGCACAGTCTCAATCTCAGCACAAGATGTTATAACACACAGGATGGGAAGGGAGGGGTTCTTTTTGGGAGGGTGGAGGCAAGAGTGAATTTGAACAGGGTAAAAAAACCCGAGTTTGCTTTCTACATTCACCATAGTGAACATGGCATTTTCAGCAGAAAATTTGAATACCAAAATTTTCAAGCCAAAGAATAGTTTTTAAATTTTGGCAGCTCAGGACAGGTTTGGGCTGCTCAGTTTTTGACAGTAAAGCAGCATATATATTCGCACCATTTTTCTTACTTCTTCTTTTACAGAATGCTGACATTTTCAAACGCATTTTCTCTCAAAATGTGGTTTCTCTTGAACATTTTCAAAAAGGCTTTTTTTCACGGTATTTAATTCTGAGGATTTCTCACTGCCAGGGGAACAGCTGAGGATACAGGGAGGAGTTGTGGAAACACGTTACCTATGTAGACTCTCTGGAGTGGCTCAGAGTGGCGCTGGACCCCTTCAACCCTGACCTTTGGCAGTGGTTGGTGTCATCCAAGCCTGAAGCAGGGCACAGATGCAGCAGAGCTCCCAGCCTGCTTCTCCAAGAGGGAGAAGCTAAAAAGGATGGGTGGGAGGAAAAAAAGCCAAGTCAAATGCACCTTTGAACAAATCCTGCAGTCTTAGCAAGACAGCAGAACATGCCATGACCCAGCATCGCCTCACCAGTTGTGCCAAGGCTTTATTGAGCAGCCTTGCAGCTGGGGAGAGCATCTCCTGGCCAGCCCACAGCTGTAACAGAGCATAGCCAGTCCCCTGTGCTTGCAACCAAAGGCAGCAATGCAAACCTCTGTGCTGCAACACTATGTCATAGCTGGGATTAGTATAGAGTGTCCTCTGTCTATGCCTGCTTTTATATACATAAAATCCAAGTGCAGGCAGCTCTGACTGAATCCCTGGGGAGACCGGTGGTGGCATCCCTCCTGCTTTGCTTAAAACAATCTCCCTGGGCCATCCAATTTGGAGGCACAGCTCAGAAAAACATGAAAAGAGAGTGAAAGAACATTTAACTAAATTCACCCACATATTCTTACTGGGTAGAAACGTTATACCATTTTTTTTGGCTACAGCATCTTTCCTCCTTCAGGCCAGTCCACCTCCACTAAGTTCCAGCCAGAGGAACTCCCATCTCATACACAGATCATCAGAGTGTTGTACACACATAATCAAAACTGCCAAAGACAGCCACCAGAAACTACACAGAAATATGTTGATGAAATCCCACTCCCCCGCTCCCCCAGCTGATCAGACTAGAAATGACAATGGCTAACGGGTTTCTGAGCTCCTCTGTTTTCTGAGCAAACAGTGTGAAAACGTAAGTCTTGGTTTGGTGCATGAGCAGAATGTTGAATTAATAACACTTGTCTCACATGTAAGCAGCTGCAAAAGCTGATATTTACACAAGGATTCACAGAGATGAGAAAAGACTGCTTTTTTTCTAGATGACAGGTTCTCGTTCAAATGGGAATTAACTTGGGAAAACTCTCTGGTCTGTGTCATACAGCATGCCAGGTTAAATGACGACTTTAGACTCTTGGTTTTTATAATTCAAGATTGGCTTTAAAGTGTTGACATCGTTCCCACATCAATATGGCAGTGTTTTTACCTACCAAAGCACCCATCATTTTGCATGTCAAGTAGCTTATGAGCAAAACAAAACTCTATCTTTGAAAGCAATCAATCAATGAACCCACAAATGTACTCAGTGTAAATACAAATACACTCAAATACACTTACTGATTGGAGCCACTTTTTTGCAGAGCTGTTGCTGGTAGTCCACACATGCTTGGCGTATCTTTGGCAAGGTAGCTCTGTTTTCAAAGCTCAGAGTTACCTTTAAATTGGTACATTTCTAAGACTTGTGCATCGACTGACACATGCTACTGCTGGCCATGCTATGGCTGTTGTCTCAGCCACCCAGAAGTGATATGCAGAGGATGTCTTTTATTAGGTCAATTAGTAGAGCTGGAAAACACAGCCCAGTTTTTAGATACCCAAGCCTTACCTCAAGTTCTGACATAAGTAAATTCTCCTTTTTTTTCAGCTGTATCAGCTGGTCTAATAAATTACGTTTCCCTTCTTACAAAGCTTGCATCACTTTTACAGAGAAACGATATAGCAGGTGATGCTCCCACTGGCAGAGCGCAGCAGTGCTAATGGCAGGGTGGATACAGACACGTCTGATAAGTCAGAGAGCTGCAGGATTTGGAATAGCTTGCATACTCAAACTAACCCTCGAACATACATGCCTTCTGAGGGTTTGGAGTTTAGGGGTCTGGCTATGTACGTTAGACTAGTCCAAACTCCCCCTTTTTTTTTTTTTTTTTTTAATACCATGAAGGCAAGTGAATCTGGCCTTCAGCTCAGGAGTGCTTCCAGCTTCTCATCCAACATCAGCACAACACTAAAGCAGTAGAAGTATAACCACAGAGGGCATGGACGCAACCTCAGCTGAGTATGGGATATCTAAGGTCTCACTCCTCACCGTATTTAAAATCATATTCTGTTCTCAATTCCTCCCTCTCTCCACTAGAGGTAAGTTTTTTAAAATAAAAGGCAGTTGCCACTGAAGTTTCCAGCTTTGCAGTGTTTGTGCTCTGTGCTGTAACAAAAAATGGAAATGGAGGCCTAGAAAAATCCCAGTCAACTTCCCTGACTTCCACCACGCTGCTACATGTTTCCCTTTGGTAAGAGTAGACTTGACCACATATTTAATTTATAAAAAGGAGTGTCTACCACAAATCTAATTCAATGGAAAACTAGGGTTATTGTAACAGGTTCAAAGTTCTTTCAAACAAAACATTTGGAGCTTATGGACACCATATGTATTCCTTTACATGCTATTGCTGTAAAGGCTCCAGCTGCACTGCCTCTGCAGTGGCAGCACATCTGTGCTGCTGTGGAAAAGAAAACAGAAAAGGGATGAGGAAAAATAATGATTTCACAGATTTTTGTCTGATGCTTCCATCTTGTGGCCAACTCAGAAAAGAAAAGTTTGGCTCTTTATTTCAGTTAAGGTATTAGCAAATGTAAGGAAACAATGGCATTTTTAAAGGTGTCCCAGATCCTTACCTCCAGTTATATGGATGGGAATGAATTGGGGTTGGAAGTTAGATGAGTTCTCCCTATGAAAGGTATTGAATACCAATGTTGGTGAAGGAAGGGGCTGGTGCCTCCTCCCACACGTGCTGTGGTTTGGTCTCACATGAGCTAGCTGTGCTGAGGGGTGCAGGACAGAGATGGGGTCAGGTGAACAAGCCCACGAAGACTGATCTCAACCCTTCACCTTGCTGTGGGCATTGATGGTGGGACTCCCACGATGTGTGGACTGCTTTAGCTGCTGGCTTCATGGGCCAGCCCAGGCCCGTGAGGTGACTTTCCCTCTTCTTTCTTTTTGAGCATACGAAAAGCTTTCCTTTGCTTTCCTCTGATCTTTCCTGGGGATTATGCCAGCACATGGCTCCTGTACCACATACTCTCTAATGATGCGGATAATGCGATGAGAGATGGCCATCTTGCTGAGACTGTTTCAAGGGCCCTGTACCTCCAGTTCCCAGAGTCACCGGGAGCATTTCAGGGAGTCTGAGGAACCTGCTTCTGACAGATGAATCTGCCGTTCACCTTTTGTACCACCCATAGCAACCCAGAAGCTTAGCCAAAGGTCTGATTACCTGCAAAAACTGAAATCTCCTGCATAGGTCTTACACAGAAAGCCATTCCCTCTCTGACCGGAAGCCCGCCCCTCTCTGCTGCTCTGGGCACAGTGCCACTCTCCCCCCAGCTCCCAGTCTGCTCTCCCAGTACATTTTCAGCCAAATACTGGCATAGGCCTTGGGACAGGGAGCAAGATGATGAATGGGACTCCTGCTGGACACCCGGACTGTGTTTATCAGTGAAGTGAGGGGTTAGGCTTTTGCCCAAAATGGATCTTCAGTGGGAGGGTGAGACTTTGATGATCCATGCTCCCCAACACGGATCCATATGCTCACATGAACACAGAGCCATACCCTACACATGGGAGACTGCATT
>NW_010199177.1:4561-24063 GCF_000695765.1 Mesitornis unicolor
CAGGAATAACAGGTTCATCAGTTCTCATGTCTCACACAGGTGATGAACTTCTAGAAGAGCAGGTGCACAGCTGAGGAGGACAGATGTAAGAACACAAGTGCTGCCACTACTTTTCCAAACCCCTGGGGCAGCAGGAAGTGTTGCATGTCCATGATTCCTCTTCTGCAAAGTCACAAAGGAGAGGAAAGAAGAAACCTGCTCTAACTCTTACCTAAGGCAAGGGCCCAGGCTGCTTCACCCTGTTTGATACAAGGAGAGGCCTTGCTTTGTGAGCAAGTGGTGAAGGAGAGGGAGATATTAGATGGAGAGTTTACTTCCAAGCACGTTTTAACAACAGTGACCTCTCCATGGACAGGAGATTGCTAACCTGCCTCTTCGCAGGGCATTCCCATGGCCAGTCTTGCCTAGCTCCCACTGGCAAACCAGGGTGGGCTTCAGTGCCAGGAAATACAGCTGACAAGCCTAACTCTCTTTTCAGGTTGATAACTTGCAATTCTCAAATCCACATTCAGTTATACCCACTGTGTAAAGTTATTTACTACAGGAGCATAGAACCATAGGACAAAACCTAGTTTGGTTCATCAACAAGGTGAGTTTGCAGCCATAGCCAGAGGCAAAGAAACCCTGGCCATTTAAAGGTGGGGCCATCTAATCCTCTGGGATCAAGAGCTTTAGGCTAAAGTTTGACATAAGCCAGATTTTGTCGCTTTCAAAGGTTTCATCTCATGCAGGGAGCCCAGTGCCAACCTGGGCAAATGACTGGGCAGCAATCGCTGGAGCACTACTTCTGCCATGTTTTGGGCGGCAACATGGCTCCTCATAGATGTCACTCGCTATCTAGGTCCTTTGCCTTGGGCACTTCCTCACTGTGTCCCATGGAAGGGCTCAGAGACCTGCTTGTCATTGTTGCCTGATGGCTTTGCAGAGCCCTTAATGAAGCAAAAGCCTTTCTGGGGAAAAACACGCCAAGCAAGCCTGATTCTTCGTAACCATATTTTGGTAAGTGAGTATAGACCCCTCACATAACCTTAAATTATATATCATTTATTGAAATATAGAGTTCTTAATTTACAGGATTTTTCAAAGACAAAATATCAACAGGGGCATTTTTGAAATACATTTTGTGCCTACCATCAATCAGGCCAGTTTGCCCTTCTTCAAACATTTCACAACAGCCACCATTTTGGAAACACTTCTTTTTTTATTATTCTAAAATATAACTTTTGGACATTCAAAGTGCAACAGTTAACGTGCCTGTGGAATATATCACAGTTTAAAAAAAAATATAAACAAAGGCAGTGATATAGCTGTCATAAATGTTCTGGCAGTATTCTAGAAGTCTATATAAAAATACTTATATACATATTGATGTATAACATCATCATATCTCACGTCCTTCATCATGTAATAGGACCATTTTGTACAAGTTGCAGACCACGCTGTAAGGAATTGGTTGGCCATTCCAAATGAAAAGCTGTGTTTCATAGGCTAACACTGATTGTCGTTATACAATTACTGTAGTGAAAGGTTTGGGAATATCTCTTCCAGTGGCTTCTCAAAAATTAAGCCATAAAAGAAAAAGTCTGTAATACTGATAATGCTGTAAAACTAAATGAATCATCCTCTCACACTTCTCCCTTTCTAGTAAGTCCCTTCGCTTCCTCTGCTTCTCATTCCAGTTTCCAGACCAGCTTATCTGATTCCAATCCTGCAGCGAGCTGGGTTTGGCTAGACCCCGGCAACGGATGCAGTTCATCTCCACGATAGTCACGACAGGATGAAGAATCAACATCACCATGCATCAGGAAGTGAGCCAGCTCTAGTTCCCATGCACCGCTTGGGTCTAGCACCAAGATGTGCTGCGAGATACTGAATGAAACCAGTGAGGGAAAGGGGAGACTGCATGAAAATGTCCTTAGGTTTCAGTAACTGGTATAATAACACATGCTGGGGTTGATTTTCCAGCCCTGAAGAACACTAGGCCATGTGCAAAAATGCAGGTGAGATTGCTTGCCTAATTTGAATGTGCAGTTGTACTGACTACGCATGCAAATTAAGGCACGTGTGGTCTCAGGTGGCCATTCAGATACCTGGGATATCCAATAGGCAATTTGTGTTTTCTCAATTCATAGTTCATAGCAGGAGGGGCACTTTACATTGTCTCATCTGTCCTGACTATATTGAGAGTCCTTATGATTCTTAGTTGTCCCTGTAGAGAGCTCAGTGACATGCATTTGGCTAAAGCACAGCTCCCGGGAAGATGCTTGGTCTTGATCTGTTGACTGCAAGGAATGAAGGATGAACCATCACCCATGGTTCCTTCTGATTGTCAGCCACCACTAGGTTTGAAAATGTGGGTGCCTCACTTCAGGTCCTGTTTTCACATTTGCAGTACGTATGTGGCCTCAAACAGGTAACATTTTGAAACCCAGACACAGAATTATTTGCCTGTGATTGACAATATTACATTTGCTTTCATTTGATCCACAACAAGTAAAGTCAAGGGGATTTGTGTAGCTTCTCATAGAGCTATTTCAATTTAAACTGTAGTTTAACACAGCAACATGTTCTGTCAGTCACTGCTGGTCTGTCTTTCACATGTCCTAGGAAAAATACTGCAACACAGGAATGAGTTTCACAGAATCACAGAATATTAGGAGTTGGAAGGGACCTCGAAAGATCATCTAGTTCAACCCCCCTGTCGGAGCAGGATCACCTAGACTAGGTTGCACAGGAACGCGTCCAGGTAGATTATGAATGTCTCCAGAGAAGGAGACTCCGCAACCTCTCTGGGCAGCCTGTTCCAGTGCTCTGTCACCCTTACAGTAAAAAAGTTTTTCCTCATGTTCACATGGAACCTCCTATGCTCCAGCTTGCTCCCATTGCCCCTTTTCCTGTCATTGGCTATAAATGAGAAGAGCCTGGCTCCTTCCTCCTGACACTCGCCCTTTACAAATTTATAAACATGAATGAGGTCACCCGTCAGTCTCCTCTTCTCCACCGTGTTTGCATTGGTTGTGTTGTGCCAGAGGCTGAGCACGCCCTGCAAGGTGCTCATCACACTGAATTAAGGTAAAGTTTGAAAGTTGAGCACCAGAAAGGATGGGGCCCTTCTCAGTGATGTACCTTTTTTCATATGTAAGTCTTCCAAAGCATCGTATCTCAATAACTCATTGTACAGTGATAGCAGTAATCATAATAATTTGTTCATATAAGTGGTGTCAAAAAACAACTATTGCAGGCTGAGAGCAGGTTCATTTTCATGCATTTTTTTCAAAAAAAAAACCACTCTTGAAAGCAATTACCATTTGTAGTTATAATCTACAAAGAAAATAGTCAGAGTTTTCTGTTCCTGTTCCTGAAAACTAAGGCAAGAAAATTTGCTGCATAACTATTTCTGCTCATTTAAACTCAAGTTCCTGGCTGGGAGAGATGTCTTTTTCTCCTTGAGCAGTTCAAATACTGAACTGATTCTTCACAGCTAATACCAGGATTAGATTTCTTTTGAGTAACCATGAAACACTAATAGTGGGATACTGCTGGTGTTTTATCATAATCTTCCATTCTCCAGCATCTTAGAAATCTGGCGTAAAATAGTGGTTTTTTTAATTTAAATTTTTAGTACCTCACTTAATCAGAGGAAAAAAAATTCTCCTAGTATATCTGATTAGAAAAGCTACTCAGCTCATGATAGAAAACAAAATCTTTTTTTTCTCCATGTTAAAGTAGTTTTAGCTAACCAGAGCAGTTACCATACTGTGTAGACCTCAAAAAAGGAATTGTTTCATAAAAATTTTCAGGTCATATATTTGTTTCTTGTACTTAAAAGTTTCTTGAGACTGTGCTTTTTCTGAAGGACAATGAATTATAAAATATACATTTAGTGTTACTGAAAACAGTAGTAGTATTATCTTGAAAACAGCTATGTTCTATAGTTAATAAAAACTTACTAGGTTTCTAACACCTATTATAGACTGGTTTTTTATTATTGTTATTATTATTATCGTTATTATTCCCCTTTACTTTCATTAATGGTAAAAAGTAACATGTTTTGTAGTACCGATCAGTCCTTTGTGGTTTTAAACCTTACTGGTCCAAAAGTGGTTTTTGCATGTTCTTCAATTCACATGATAGTTCAACAGCAGCTGACATTGAGATTGAGGGAGGAAGTACACAAAATTCATGAGTGATCTCTTCTAAAATCCATGGCATATGTTCAATGTGCACCCCAAAAGATCCTTGAGTAGACAGTTATTTACTTAATTAAAATGATGAAGTATTGCTGCAGTGGAAATTTTACCATCAAAGTCATATGAATGCCCTTGAAACACAAAACTGGTCTGTTTGTGGCCTTTTTCTTCATCCTTCTACCAGTTCAAATGGCAAACAACACTGAGATGCTACTGAAGTACTGGAAGAAGCAACACTAAAAAAATCCATCTTCAACATGTCTTTTTCATTCATACTCAGACTGATTCCTCTGCCTATTGCCGGGAGTTTCACTGTACAAATCCACCTTCTCTTCACATCCTTGACATTGCAATAAAGTGGTTTTCTCTGTGGAATGGAAGTCTGTGGATGGTACGGCAAGCTTTCCCATGTGCAGAGCTGGAAGATGTCCTTGGAGTTACAGGAAGCTGTCCTCCACCAGGTCTGAGGAGTCGATCCCAATGTCATCCATCATGTCAATGTCCTCAATGGTCTCATCCTCTCTCTTGATGAAAGTAGAGCTACTGGAACCAGTTTCAATGGCACTTTCTTCAGATGTCTGGGAACTGGAAGAGACAAACATCTCAGAGATAAAATAAATGGTGGTGTGGCTGGGGAAGTACTCCAGTCTCTAGCAGAACTGAACACCACCTCCCCCACATATTTTCTGACCCATGACTTGGGTGACTCTGACTGCCCATTTCTTAGGACATGATCATCTTGCATCTCAAGTATGAGCCACCTTGGAATTCACAGGAGCAGGTTGTTCATATGTCCCTCCAAGCACTTCCTGCCAGAGACTCGTTAGAGAATTCTCTTTATGACACTGCTGTGACAATAAGTCACTTAGGTAAATCTAGGGAGGTCAGGTGAAAACAAGATACAGTAACAGAGAATAAGATAATAATAACAGAAAGAGGTAATAAATCTTAGTCTGGGTGGTGCTTCATAGAGACTTCATTCATCCCACTCCTGAAAACAGCACAAAAAATACCCAGAAAAGAAGTTTCTAGGTTGTTAATTCTATATGCAATTAAGTGCTGAGTTACACCACTGCCATTCACAGTAAGGATTATACAGTGTTGTGCTATATTGGAATTGGTCATACAAGCTGATAAAGGAGCAGTAAAATGTCCTGGATATCAATGAAAAAAATACCATGGAAGATAATAAAAACTCCTTCTCCTGTATTTTGGAGCTGATCTCTCACAGAACAATTCAATCCCTTGAAATCTCACACATCTCCATGGCATTGAGCTGTAGGGGCAAGATGTTTCATAGAATGTGCCAATAGAGCCATTAGACAACTGCTGTGAGTTGGCCAAGCTAGCAAGGGAGTCCCAGTGATACACAGGAGCATCCTACCCACAGTCCCCTCCCTCTGACACTCACAGAAGAGGCAAAATTTTTTTTTTTCCTGTTGAAAACACTGTGGCCAGTTGTTGTATTGCCATACTTACATGGGACCTACCAATAAGTAGTTCCAACAGAGTCAAGGAAACCATTTGCAAAGTAGGATGCTAAAAAGCATTAATGCACATTGCCAAACATGACCCAGACTGGTGATTATGGACCATTTGGTCTGTAAACTGCTCCTACCTGTGTCTATTCCTTTTGCCAAGCTCATCTTCAGAAACAGGGTCAATGTCAGGCAGGGGGATGATGTACCCACTGTCAGCACTCAGCCTCTGCTCATCAAATCCACTCTCCCTGTCCTTTATCTTGTTTTCATTCTTGTAGGTGACACCAATGTAAGCATTGTCACAGTCTCCTCTCATGCGTGTGACAGCTGGGTGATCACTTTTCAGGAAGTCCAGGTGAATCTTCTCATAGCTCTGAAAAACATACATTTCAAACCCCTCATTAGATGCCATTCTCTAAAGCTGCCTTTCTTCAGGTGGCATTTGTAGTTCATTAACCCCAGCAGATTATCTACTCTATGAGCCAGCAGCACTGGGTGGAAAAGTCCAGCATGTTCAGGTGACTGGGAATTTGAAGACAAGCCAGTTTTAGAAGATGTAGGAGTGAGTGTGGTGGCACTGATCAGACAAATAAATGTGAAAGAGGGGTAGGGAGAGGGGAGAGGAGTGACAGTAGATGGAAAAATGAAACACTGAAGCATGGGGCAGGCAGAACTTGTCCAGAGGTATCAGAATTATGAGGGGGGATACTTGATGGTGTCAGGGTCCAAATATGGGGATTATAAACATGGGCCAGGTTGTCTCTTTTCTAGAATTCTTTCTCTGCCTAGAAAATATATAAAACCCATTATTCAGTAGAGGCATTGAGTTGGTAGGATTTCATTAGGAATTGAGAGTTCTGCTTCCCAACTAATACTGCAGAATTGCTTCTCTCAGTAGCCTTAGTTTCAAGTTCCCTGAACATGTAATGTCCCTGTCCAAATAATGTAGTTCATATGGGTTAGGATGTGCCAGTTCAGTGCTCATGACTCTGAAGGCTGCAACAACATTTATAGATCACAGAGGACATTCCAAAGAGCAAACCTTTTTGTACTCTCCAGGCAACAAGCTCTCCACAATTTCACTCAAAAGGTAGAAAGAAGGTCTTTTCTCTGGTTCACTGTTCCAACATTTCACCATGATCTCATACCTGCAGATGAGATGGAAACCAATTTAAACAACAGGGAAAGGAAAATGAGTAACCAAACAGAAACTAACGCCAAAATTGTCTGGAGATTGGCCAGCTGTGGAAAAGCCAAATGCATACATACACTTCATTGGTAGCATGATCAGGCTTGGCCATTCGGTAGCCGCTTTTGATCTTATTGTAGAAAGTAGAATCGACCATCATACCAGGATATGGTGTGCCACCTGCAGATAACAGAGAAGAAAAAAATACTATTCTGTACTTGACTATCCATGCAGAGCTCACAAATACTGTCTTGCTGTTCATGTCAAAAAGTGTTAACGTTAAAACTTGACATGCCATCAAAATTAATCTTTCCTAGCTAATGTTTCACATCAGAGCTATTGTCTTGACCACATTAAGCCCTGATGTGAAACACTGGTTAGGAAAGATTGAAGTAGGTACTACTTAGAAAAAAAATCCCTTTATGGTGTTTATATAGTGTATTGACTGGGCACAGAGGCTGGGAGGATACCTGGATCAGGTCATCAGCCTGCATTCGGCAGACCTGCGGTCATGGCTTTGCTCTGCCACTGACTTTCTGGGTGACCTTAGGCAAGTCACTTGTTCTGTTTTTATTGCCTTTGGCAGCTGCATGACAGCTGAGAGTGACATGGCCTGAGTTGCTCACCCCATCCCGGCTGTAAGGGCAAAGCCTTAGTGTGAGCCAGTCCCCTCCATACCCAGGTTTTCTCATCTGAGCAGGTAGCTTTAGACAGCAGCTAGCATGTTAGGTGCATGGGTTGTCGAAAAGTTTGGACTCAGCCCCTGAGCTGACATAGTTAAGCAATACATCGCTGATGTGTAAAAGGATCATTCAAACTGAAGACAGTGTTGCAGCAAGATGTCAAAGTTGACCTTCTTATTAAGCACCTTTGAGGCTATATTTTACTTTCTGAGAAGCATCTTCTTTCTCAGGAGGAAAAGGCATACTACAATATTTGCACCAGAAACCTCAGCCCTTTTACGAGCAGGATTTTCACCTAAAACTAGGCTTCAGAACCTTCCTTACAGGTAAGGCAGTGAAGCACAGGCTTAGCTGCGCCTCAGTTCCTGAGATATCCAATGGCACTCTCATGCCTCCCAGGGGTGCTGGTGAATGGATATTTACAGGATCCCATGATGCCCAGAGATTAGTGCAATTGATACCATAAATAGTGGTGCAACTGCTGTTTTCTGAGAAGTAGCTATATGACAACTTATTCTAGAAAATAACATTAGGCTTGGGATTGCTGTGGGGCAGTGGTAGATACCATACAGGTGGGATTAATTCTGCTCAGAGTAAATCTGGACAATGCACTCTTACTGAAGCAGGCCAGCTACCTGCCCAGGAGGGTAATTAATCAGGCTGAGGAAAGAGCCAGGCTGTTCCCAGCTGGGAACTGTACATTATCTGTAACTGCTATACATTGTCATAACCACTTTATGCTGCCATAAACCAACACTGTGAACAGTGCTGACCTGGAAATGAGAAATCAGAGTCCCATAAGATTGACATTTGTTTTCATTCTGCAATGGGGCTAAGACAGGCTCTTTGGAAACGTATATGAAGAGGCTGTTTCAAACCAGCTGCTGGGCTGGGTTGCAGCCCGATGCACCCTGTTGCAAGGGGAAAGCACGTTCCTTCTCCTATTAGCCAGAAAACCCATCCTAGCCTGGCGCATCAATACTTTTCCATAAAAGCTTTTCACTCTGTGCTTTCAGTTTTCTAGTAAAATAAAGTATCTTAAAAAAAAAAACTAAGAAGAACTTTGGAAGAGTATATACGCTTTACTTCGCACCTAACACTGGAATCCAAAATCCCATATAGAAGAATAACTAGCAGTTTATTTCACACATATATTTTTACTGTAGAATTTAAAATACTTCATGTAAAATAGCTTGAACTGAAAAAGCTTAATCACTACACACAGGGAAGTGTTCACAGTACATACCAAGCGAAAATATTTCCCACAGCAGAATGCCGTAAGACCAGACATCACTTAATGTTGTGTACAGATTGTCAAAAATGCTTTCAGGTGCCATCCATTTTACTGGGAGGAAAGTCTGCAGAAAAAAAGAAAGCAAGCCCAAACCACACAGATTAGTCATCAAAGAAATGCTTCCCATTACAACTGTTGTTTGGTAGCCAGGATTAACTTCTCTCTGACAAGAAAAGTTGCATTAACCTGGCTAGTGTTTATTTTTAATTCCATAGGGCATAGAGGTACCAGGATCATAGGGAACCCTACCATTTGCTCCCCACAAAAGCTAATTAAGCCATGGCTGTATTCATTTTATTACTAGCAAAAGACCATGCTGATTAAAAGAACGCTACAAAAGCTGGCACTGCCAACCTAGGTCTGATACGTCATTTAGTGATGTGTCACCACTCTACATATGACAGTGGCAGTTCCTTAATAATGTATCCAGTCACAAAACTTTCCAGTTGAAATGTAAGCCTGTGAAGTACTAAGTCTGGCAAAGTACTCTTCAGCTTTAAAGCAGAATTAGGAAAGTTACAAGAATCAATGATCTGAAGAAAAATTGTTCTCAGGAGCGTTCATCCCAATGCTCAATTAGTGTAATCAACACTGAATGGTAAGAACATTAAACAGCATTTTAAACTGATGTTTCTCACTTCAGTTAAAGCAGAGCTCAGGAGATTAAAGAGTACATACGCTGCCCTTGGAGACATAGTTGGAATCATGCATGATGTCTCTAGCCAGCCCAAAGTCACAGATCTTCACAATTTTCCCTTGAGCCAGGAGGACATTACGAGCTGCCAAGTCACGGTGCACACACTGTATGGAGAGAAATTAAGCTGTTCAAGGACATGCTAATTCCATGAGGGCTATTCCCCTTGCAAAGATCCTTGCAAAAAGATCTGTTGACTTTCTGGGCACAATCTTAACAAGACCTTCTGCTGAACAGGCACCTGTACTGCCCCACTAATAGGAACAGTGGAGCACCAGTCCTCAGAACCAGGGAGTGCTCATGTGGATGCACTGCACTGGGAAAGACAGAAGTATTACCCTCCCACCCCCAACCTTTCCCCTTCTACCCATCATGTGCTAATAATACACCTATGTTTCTGACCATGCTGGCCTGTGGCTGTATGGACTCTTCACCCAGACCCTGCCTAGATCCACCACCATCTCTGGCACACTGACTCTTGTGAATGTTGCAGGCTGCAATGGGAGAGGAGGGCTGACTGCTGCTTTGAATTTCCAAGCATGGTGATCTCAGTATCCAGGTAAGTGAGAAAGCTGTCTACAACCCCAATAGGAATATTACATTGTGTCATGTCTTCACAATCTAAATTGAAACCCATAGTTTGAGATGAAGATGTTTTTACACTATCTTACATTTCACTTACTTTTTTAATTCACTTACATTTTTAGAAGCCAAGAATTCCATTCCCCGTGCAACCTGGTAGGTGAAGCTCAGCAAATCCAGTAGGCTGAGGCCCTCCGAACTGTCATCTGAAAGAAGGTTTTTGACTTCTGATTCTATTGAAAAAGAGAGAAAAATGTGTTTGTGCTGTGGAGTGTGAGAGCAGCATCCATTTCCCCCTGCCTATCATAATTCTGAGTTAATGACTTTAACAGAGTACCATCACCAAACCAGTCCTTTTGTAATAACTAAACACTGTTAGTGTCAGCATCAGTCACTGACACATACTGCATTCTTAAAGACATCCAGTATTAAATATAGGTTTTGTTTTTCCTCCTGTCTATATTTTTTTTCCCAAAGAACTGCAGGAAAAGGTGAAGTTAAAAAAGCAGACTGAAGTCTTATACAGGTTGTTCCCAATACTCAGCATGTGGTACAAAAGCATTTATTTAGAGGTGGTGCCTTCGTTAGGTTTTTGTGCATGCATGTGCATTCTTATCCGTTTACTTTTGCTGAACATTGTTATGTTTCCCAGCAAGTATTCACTGGGCCTAATACAACACCAGCAAAAAGGATCAGAAATTCTATGGCAACGGATCTTATTTTTTTATGAAAGAAGTCAGCAAAAACTCAAGTCAAAATTCAGTGATTCATTTACCCTGAATGTCCTAGAGCACAGTACAAGTACATTAGTCTGCCATGTAAATCTAGGACTGGATATGGTTCAGTTTCTGAGGCCTAGAGGCAGATGTGACAGTGCCTATTTTTAAAGCAAAGCATATTTGGTTTCTGAGAACTGGGCTGGGGAATGGGATGCACTCACTATCTTCATTACATAATCCAGGAAAGTATTTGGGAGTGTTCTGCATTTGGTAAGTATCAGTTAATGTGAAATGTAAATGGAAACACAGCAATATAAATTACTATTATTCTTGTTCATCGCTACTGCTTAGAATCTTGCAGATTAGAGTACTAGTAAAATCGCTGTCTCCAAAGAGAAGAACCCCTCAGCCCTTCGCCACAGAAGCAAATACACAACTGAATCCCTTCTGCACCAGGAGCATGCGCTCCTCTCCCCAGAGCAGAATGAAGATCACAAGCAGAAGCTTTTAGCTTATACCTCGTACATGCTTGCACAATACAGCTGAGTAGTTTACATACATATAATAGAGGGTAAAAATAATATATGTGTTTATGCAAGAATTATTTTTATTAATGATGTATGCAGAAAGGGTAGTTCTACCTTACCTGACACAGATTTCTTCTTATATGAAGCAGGCCGATCATACACAGATCTCTGAATATCAGAGTACTTAGATCCCTCCTTCCTTTCCAGCATTGGCACATACTGAGTGGTATCAGCTTGTTTCATGTCCATGTATTCTCCAGTGTTTTCAAATGATAGTATCACGTAACTGAAATTGGGAAAAAATACAGGTGTATCAGCTAGTATTGCCCAGATGACTTCCCTGGCACGGCATCTTATAGAACTATCAGTTCTCTTATGGTAGAGAATGGTAGTTCTCTTATGGTAGTTCTCTTAGGGTAAGACTGTAAAAGCTGACTTCTTGATAGGCAGTACATAAAGATCACGTGTTATGACATAGCCATGTATTACCACAAATTAGTACCGGTTACCATATATCACTGTAGTTAAACACGAGTGCTTCAAACTTATCCTTCTGTCAACAGTCAAGTATGTGAACATATATTGTCTAACTTTGCAAAATCCCACTGAATTCAGGTATTAGGACCTTGGACTTTTAGTTCAAGGCATTCCAGATGATAGACATAATTTATTCACCCAAAGAGTTTGCATCAAATCCAGTCCTGCTGAGCAAATCCATGCTCAGATGAGTAGTCCTAGCTGTACTCAGCTACCAGGTCAGTTGGTCCATTTGCCTAAGTGATTTCTTGAAGGAACCTCTTTTCACCTTCTAAATCCTGACTAATTTTATGACAATGCTTTATTGCTAAATGTATGATGACAAGCTTTCTCTACCATCATCTTGAAAGAGCTATGGAATGAACATTAACCATGAGGAAACTGTTTAGCCTGTCTAAGTCACTGGTATGTACCCAAGGAGAGAAACTTGGAGAACAAGCTTTGCCAGATTGTTTGAAGGAAAGTGGAAATTCTCCAAAGAGAGAAATAAGGAAACAAGGTAGTTGTGCTTTACTTTTAAAACTTGAGTGGGTAGAGGCGAAATGATGTTTTTTATAAAAAAGAGGAACACCGGGCTGTGCTTTCTTAACAGAAATGTTCTTTGGGACCTGTTTCAAAGGAACAGAGCTTGAGGAGGGAGGGGACTGACTGAGAACTCCAAAGATGATCCTTTAACAAGGCAGGTGCAGAACTGATGGAGTCCTGTAAATACTTTTTTTTTTGTTCTCTAGAGCCATATATCTCTTACACTACGTTGGGCAGCAGAGAGTTTGTTTAAAAGGTCTGCAAAATCCACATGCTGCAATGTGTGCCTAGCATTTCAAGGGAAGAGTCTAAGCAGTCTACGTCTGTACAGAACCTGCAGTGGTCCAAAACCTGATAAAAAAGGCTAATGAAAAGAATTAGGGAGGACTCTGAACCAAGAAATGAGAAGAAAGTAGTAAAGTTTAGTAAAGACATTTCCTCAAGTTGCAGGGTTTTTTTTCCCTTTTCCCCCACCTTCTTGTGCTTTCATCAACTGGGTTCATCCCAAAGATATCCAGATCTTTCTTTGGCTTCTCTGGGTGTCGGCTCAGGAAATTGTCCCTGTTCTTATGCAGATAGTTCACCAAATCACCATAAAAGCAGTATTCAGTGATGATGTAAATAGGACCTGATGAAATACAGCAAAATAATGCACTGATGAGTGGGATCTTTTTAAAAAAAAATTTTTAATAAGACCCCAAAGATAATATAAAATTAAATATCAAACTAAAAGTATTGAGAGTTAATACATTTTTGTTTATTGAGTTATGACTGTAACTACCACTAAATACCAAGTAGGTCTGTGAAACCTTTTATTTGTTTAGATTTATTGTTAAAGTACTTTACTTGGCATGTGTGTGATTGTTAAACCATGAATGATGGGTCCACAGCAAATATCCATTTTGTCAACCAAACTCACCTGATTTTGTACAAGCTCCAAGCAGATTCACAATATTCAGGTGGGGCCCGAGATGAGTCATTATCTTCAGTTCAGACATGAGTGCCTGTTTTTCACTGGATCTAGCTGTAGCTGTTGAAAAAACATGCCAGCCACTCAATGAGGGCAGTCACCTTTTTCACAACACCACATGATCTGTCTTTGCTTCCCTCGTTATAGCATTTCTACCATAGTTTCTTGAAGGAAATTGCATCCTTTACTTGACAAGGGGCTTTCTTAAGACTTGAAGAGGAGTCACAAATCTCTAATAAAGGACTCATTTGATGCAAATCAGCAGCTGTTCCAGTCTGTCTGCCCCTCTCCGGGCATACAGTAGATTGCCCAGGTGGCACAGAGACACTTTACAAGCTGATCACTTCAACACAAGAAAGCTCCTCATGATTCCTCCAGAATCACTGCATCAGATTCTCAGCTCTTGAGCAGGGAACCTTCAGTGAACTTTAAGATCCTTACACAAGACCTGCCTATTTCTGCTCTGTTGTATTGATTTAATTTGTTCGCAAACATTTATGGTTATTTTTTCTTTTTTTCTGAACTTGCTGAGTTATCATGACTGCTGCGGTCCATATAGCTGAAACCAAACTTCTGTTTTCAGAAGCCTGGATACTGCCTAAAAAAACTGAAAGCACCATGAAGCAATCTAAGATTTAATTTCAAATTTTGGTCATTCTGCAGTTCTTTTTCAACTTTAGATATTGAGAAACTATTTATACACAAGCAGTACATAAATAATGCTGTAGGAACATGTACCACCTAGCTTGGGAAGTAAAACTGTGACAACTTACGTTTCAGCATTTTCACAGCTACTTTCATCACTGGTTGAGAGCGACTTAATCCATATGCAGTCCCTTCTACTACTTTTCCAAAAGCACCTGAACCAAGGATTCGACCTGAACACAAAGGAGAGCATTACTTATTTCAGAAATTAACACCAATTCATGTCTCATTTCAGAAATTAACACCAATTCACTTTTTTTTCTGCTACAGGTTGCAGTTCTTGTGTGAAATGAAAACATTCACTTAGCCACTTAATTCGTATTATTATTGTTGTTGTTAAGCAGAAAAGACAAATATATTTTAAAGAAATGCTGTACAGTTAAGTACAGTTTCTAAATAAAAGAATGCAAGCAAACATCAGGAACACATCTACATGGCAGCACTTGTAGGAAAGGGACTTTGAGAAACAACTCAATTCATTCAAATTTGTTTCCTACTCTGCCCTGCCACCCTCACTTTACTCTTTCTAATCGTTGATTCTCCTACATTCAAGTTGATTTCTCTGCTTCGGTCAGCACCTGACTATGGTACAGTTGTGCCCTTTACTTAAAAATCTGAATTGGACTCCTTAGCTGTAGTTTTGGGCTGTTATATCCACACTGGATATATCTAGCAGCAGCACATCAGCAGCACTTTTAGAAATAGACAGGACCATCAATGATCTGCAAGAAGCTGAAATACATGTTGAACACATATGAGGGGAAAGTCCTCTGAAGTTTAATGTGCAAGTGTGTTTCATATGCTTGAATAAATTTTATTGCAAATTTCCAAATGATGTAATGAAATGGCTAATGTTTATACACACTTTACTCTTTCTGCAAATCAATTTAGATGAAAATTTTGGATTATCATATCCTGTCTTCTGATATGGATACAGTGTGCAGAAAAATTTTGCGCAGCTTGAGCAAGATTTTAGAGAAATATGAACTGCACAAACATACTTCAAAATACTGTGTTTCGTAAGGTCCATATTGAAGAGTAAGTTCATTAATGTAACGCTTACTCAGTGAGCAAACACGTATATGAGCTCCAGATGCCAGGATATTTTCATATTTCTGAAGCATCTCTATTTTGCTTTATGATACTTTTTAACTTCCAGCACAGGAATAGTAAGTAGTGACTTTTACTATGAAAAGATAAAGCATTTTGTCTATGACACTCATTTGCAGTTTGAACTTGCTGCCTTATAAGCTTCTGAAGGAGTTATCTGGCGTGCAATGCCATATGTTTCTGTTATGCTCTAGCTACAGCCTGCATTTTTATTGTATAAGGACTTTTAAAAGAAAATTTCCAGCCAAACACTATCCACATCATTAACAAGCACAAGAAGTGGTTAAAGCATGCTTTGCTGAGTTACCACTGAAAAACTTCTCCAAGACTATGACTGCGTAGTTTGTCATACACACAAAAACTATGCCATTTATTTCAAGACGCCTGTACTCCAAAGGTTATTCTTCCCAGTCAGGATGTGAGAAAGCTTTCCACTAAATTTCAGACTAATTCAAACAACCTGAATCTGAAATTTGGCCACTGAAACTTTTCAGACCGAAAGTCTGGGAGCCACATGGCAGGATGCAGCCCTTTAGAATGTGATAGCATTTGCTGATGCTCCTTGATCTTCTTGTCTTCACAAACCAATTCCTCCACAAACAATATTGTCAGCTGAGCACAGGGTGCACATCTCCCTCTCCATCACCTCTGCTGAGCCTGGATGCATGTGGAGACAGTAAGAGCACTTCTGGAGCAGCAAGGAGTGATCACTGCTCTTTCCCCTTTTCACCCCTCTCCACAGGCGTAGCTCCATGTGTTTCACACTCGAAAGTTGGAGCCAGGTGGGAGCTGACTGCTTAAGAGCTGAAGGCATCTGTAATGCCATCACATTCTTGATGTTGAGGTCTTCAGTGGTGCCCAAAATTACAGCGTGTGTTTACTTTTCTTAGCATAAAGGCATTGCTGTGGTCTGCCCGCAGGAGGAGCAGCATTGCTTCTCTGCCACAGAGAGACCGTGCAGACAGCAGCAGCTCAAGACTCCTCAAACTAGAGGAGAGACCACGCTTGGGGGTGAGAGCTATTTCAGCCTCTGTACCAATCCACAGAACTCATCTGTTGAGCCTGTTGGAGAGGTGCTGTTCTTCTGCTCAGCAGGGACACGAAACCAAAGGTGAAGTCTGTGAATTTGTTCCAGAAATAACCTTCTTAACTGGAGGTTCCTAAGGCTAAAATTGAACTGGGATGATCAGCTCACCCCAAATTAAACCACAGCTCTCTTCGTCTAATACCAAAAGGCAAACAAGTGACGAGCTTTACAAACTACATCCAGTTTCTGGACTTAGAAACTAGGTACCACATCCCTAAATCCTGTATAACTTGAATCTTAACATGCAAATGAGGGTGGGTCTTATTCTGTGTTAGACTAGCATTTCATTTTATGAAGTCCACCAGGACAAATGGGTGACTTGTTGGGAAGCAATGGGAGCAACTCTGTCACCTCTCGACAGCCACCCCAAGGTCCCGAGAAATGCCAGCACTCAGACCCTGCTCCTCAAAAGGCCCTGCCCTCTGCCATCTCAGCTGAAGGAGGAGGACCAGGTCCTGCTGGGACCTCACCCCTTCACAGCAGGGCCAGGAGAAGGCAGTAGCATGGAAGCAGCTCGCTGTGTCAATGCATTTCTCATTCTGTTACACGTCTCACAGTTTTGCACTGCCTGCTGAGCACTTTAAACAGCAGAGCACTACATACATTGTGGAGGGGTGATAGCAAAGGGAAACTTGCAGTGTAACCCAAATTTATCAATTGAAGCTCCAGCCAGCCAGCGTTCAGAGCTGGCATTTACCATGGTGCTGCACTCCAGGCACTACTAGCTAGAAAAACAAATAAATGCCAGCTGGCTTACACAGCTAGGATAGGAAAGGCATGTCTGAATGAGCCAAAATCAGTTTGTATCCTGCTTCAGAGCCTCTCTGACCTAAAGGTGTAATAGCTGTGCTGCCATCTCCCACTTTGATAAGAGACAACCTGCACAAACCAGAATTACCAGCTTCAGAAACAAAAGAGCTCCCCACTATCAAGAATTTCATATGACAAAACTGCCAGCAGGAAATATTAACCTTGACAAGAAGGACATTTGTACAGTCCAGATTACTAAAAGGACGTATCGCATTAGTTTTTAAAGCACTGACTATCCTGGATATACTTGTAAACAGGAAGGCATTGATGTAGGCATGAGTCACAGGGAGACAAAGTCACAGTGGTGGTCTGTTAGCAGCTCAGATCTGACAAATCCTATTTAAGCATATAATTAAAGTTTGGGTTGTAATATAATAATTCAATTAAATATTCTCCCTTCTCTAGTTTTCAATTAGCAACATGAATTTAATTAAGGTTTATCGTTCCTGAACCAAAAATTTTTTGTTGCCTCTTTCAAGAATTAACATCAACTCTTTCTCTGTGAGGGGGGAAGGATAACTACACCACTAGAGTGTATTTCTCAAAATATGTCAAACAAAAACATAATTTGCCATCATCTCCTGCATTTTGTGATACAATTCAGTGCACAGATACTTCCAAGAGAGGGAAGTCTTGTATATTTAAAGCACTATCTGGATAGAACATTAAGATTGTGTATAATCATTACACTTTCAATTGATGTAAGTGACAGATGGGGCCAGCCCTGAAGAAGTAATTACCAACTGAATTCTATATGAGCTCCAATGCAGGGATGCAGGGATAGCAAAACAAGAACGCAGAAGGGCAAGGAAGAAGGACAGCACCCTAAGAACAAGTTATAAGTTACTCAGCACTGATATTTGCACATCGTGGATTAATAATTTTTAAAATATTTTTAATAAAACTACATAAGTGCTTGCAGATTTCCCTTGGCCTCTGGACATAAGCATACAAATGTCTTGCAAATTGAAAAGTGCTGATGCACTGCTTGTGGGTGCCTTAGCAGAAGTGAGTGTTGAAGAGGGAATTCAGTGCTGGGAGGGGCCCCCTAAGTCCTGTGGAGGTGGACACTGGGCATGGGGCACACAGAGGCGGACTGGAACAGACACATGGGACACACTAACATGAAGAGCTCAAGGCTGACACCACCATAGGAGAAGAGGTTGTGGTAGGAGAACTGAGGAGAAAAAACAGGTACAGAGAGTCTCTGGACTTCATGGTCATGAGTTACATCGTAAATCCCTGTAGCAGAGACCTCACAGTTGTCCCCAGTCGTCCTTCTCCCCAGAGAAGAATGGAATTAGTCCCTTAGAGGAAACTTACCAAGCACTAACCCATCTCGAGGAAACTCCCATCTGGAGTCATAAGGCAGTTGCATTGGGTCTACATAAATGTATTCATGGCCATCGGGGCTGATAGATTCAATGACTCTCCATCTTATCTCATACCTTGGCTTCTGTAAAGCACATTGAATGAAAAACCAACCATTAGTCTCATGCATGACTTCAGAGCAGATCAAAACCCCATAGGGCTCAACACCCAAACTGAAACACTTTTCCACATTACCTGTTTCCATATGATGACCAGGACAATCAGTGAAATTATCACAATCACTAGCAGCACTAAGACTGCAGCAGCCACTGTTAGTTCTGATCGCAAGGCTGTGGAGTAAAAAGACAGACCATATTTTCCTCCTGAGCCATAAGGAATGGGAAACTCACATAAGACACCCACCACCCCTACCATCACAGTTACTGTGTGTTGCAGATGTGACAAGAGCAGTCCCTGGGGCTGGTGACTGTAAAGTCTTTCCAAGCCCAGAGCTGTTCTGCCTTCCTGTTTCAAAACCAAATACAGAGATTGCCTAGAAGAGCATCCCATAACCAGTGGCCATGAAATGATAAAATGAATCGTGGAACCACATAATAAGCAAAGAACAGATGCACCATAAAGACCTGTAAAATGCCTCATCCTCAGATGCCCCACGGTGTAAAAAAATCCATTTTTATTTATTTTTATCTACAATAATTCATTTTTTTAATCTACTAAGCATTCTTCTAGACAATGTTAAAGAAGGGTTAAACTGACTGTGGTACTCTCACAGAAGGACAAAGCAAACTCACTGGGAGCCACAAGCTTCAGTTCCCGAGTAACAGCACCGAGGTCATTCCTTGCCACACATCGCACAGCCAGGGTTTCCTCTACCTTCTGGAAGGTCACCTGGCTTTCCACCATGTTTTTCTCATCCAGGTGGGCTTCCATGCGTATATCTGAGATATTGTTAGTCAGAAGAGTCCACGAAGTGTCATTACTGCATCTGCAGAGAAGAATAACGGGAAACAAGCATTGGGCACAGGCACGGATGAAGAAGAGTGAGCAGAACAGTAATCACCTTTCCC
>NW_010199177.1:24094-39742 GCF_000695765.1 Mesitornis unicolor
CTTCTGAAAATGATCATTTTAAAGACCAGAAATGCTTAAGACCACCTCTGTAAAAAGACTACATCTTTCTTTTCTCAAAATAATTTGCCTTCTGACCCTCATTACTGCTGTCACTTTGAGAACCTGACAACGTAGCCCAGCAAGTCTGGTATAGATAGACTTTGGTGTCACTATGGATCACATAGAGTTGTAGTACTGGATGGATCTCTGTTTCTTCCTGAATCTTTAGTGCTGTACAAGGCTTCCTGGGGCAGGGGTAAGAGGACAATCTTCCCACCAGGCAGTAAGAGATTTTAGCTCAGTGAGAGCAGAACACAGCTGGGAGGTCCCCAGGGCTCCTACTCTCCTTCCATGTGTGGTCTCCCTCTCCCTGGTGAATAATGAGCCTCCCAACGGCTACAGGAGCCAGTCTAGAACTACCAAAAATGAGAGTAATCACTCTATGTGTCTAAAATACTTTGAAGGTGAAAATTATAATCTGGGGGAAATAGTTACAAGTGAAAATTTAGAAGCATGCAAGAATGTTAACGAGGCAGACTGAGCAATCTGTGAAATGATAAGCACTCCCTGAATGGAAGGACAGCTATGCCTTGAGATCCTTAATCAAACTGAGGCTGTGAAATCTGCCAGGTTCACTTATTGAACAGGAAGATTTTATGAAAGAAGCCTCCTGAATTGATGCATTGTGTCTGCTCCTACAGCATGCAATTGCTAGGAAGGGCACTGACAACCTCTCTTGAAGTATAAGGAGCATGCCTCTAAAAAGAAAAAACTATCTATGGCTTACTGGCCCTTGATAAGGAAAACATGGTACAGTAACTAATAATGTAAAGCCAATGAAGGACACAGAAAGTCCTATTTTAGATAAGAAAGTACCTGCTCCACTTACTTTTTAATGTCCTTGCAAACCAGCCACTCCACATCTGGAAGTGGAGTCCCCTCTGCCAAACACCTCACTGTCTGCCCCCCTGCAGAGCCATGGTGATCATCCATTAGGTCTAAGATCAGGGCTGGGACTGAAAAGGAGACAGGAGTCTGTTACAATATTCATCAGGGTCTACAAAAACAGCTTGAAATTCCAAATAAAGCAGGACAGGTGTTGTTTGACCGACAGCTTAGCAGCATCTAGGGACCTGGATTCATCCAGGAGGTCCTTATCTCATGTAGGACAGAGCGGATCCTAGGCTAGAGCCATGAGAAGGAAGTTCTGTGGTTATGCCACGTCCTCATGTCATACTAAATGAGTTGTCATCTCTGCTGTCAGCTGGAATAACTTAGGCGGGAGGATACAGTTTCTTTTAGGCTCAAGGCCAGCATTGAAGTGAAAGCCAGGATCAGGGTATGAGAGCTCCAAGGACTCTGCACGCACACACTCCTCTGGACACCCTGGTTCAGGCCTGTCTAATCTCAATACTCCAGGGAATCCAATGTTTCAGTGGATCAAATCTTTGCTGTGCACAATCAGTTCTTGTGAGCAAGGCCTTGGGGCTCCTCACCTTGTATTAGCAAGGAGAAGGTGTATCTTTTAATCTCATCTTCATTTTCAGCAACCAAAGTATAGTAACCACTGTCTTCTTCCTTGGCCCGGATCAATTTTAATACACTCTGAAACCTGAAGAAATGAGAGGTTTTGCTTTTATTTTTAGGGCAGACATAAAAAAAAATCACTTTGTTACAACATGTAATTGGGGTATGTAGAGATTATAAATGCAGTGACATTTGTAATTTGTAGCAAGCCTTTACACTAAAATCATTACTCAAATGGTAAATAACTACCAAAATACAATGAGAAACAAGCAGGCATAGTTATATTCTGCAGAGATCTGACAAAGCCCCTGATATTATTGGAAATAGCTAGAAATTCTTGGTAGGGAGATATGTTGGAGGGACTGAAGGGTCTTAGCACTCAGAAACCAAGATTCCTATGGTTTGGAGAGTTTGCTGTTATGAAGAGAATAAAAGGAGGCAGATTAGGCATTGCCCTTTAGAGCAGAAAACAAAGGCATTATATTTAAATGCCATTGAGGTAGAAGCAATAAACTGTGGTGGAGAGAGCAGTAGAAGTGTCCAAGTTTCCGTGGAAGAAACTTAAGTCAACATGGCAAACAGAGAGTCAGAAGAGTATTTTTACCTTGTTTCCTGGACTTTGCTTGAACTAGTCACAATCTCAGTGAGATTTTCAAACAGAGTCACATTATCCTTTAACCAGTACATTTTTGGAGCTGGGTATGCCTGCACATCAACGACAAAATTTTTTACTTCATGGAGATTGACAGCTTCCAGAGGGCTAAACTGAGGCTCCAGGTGAACAAACCCTTTGTCTGTAAATGAAAAAGCCTTGTGTAAGCAACGTAGTGCAGCATTTTTCAATAACTGTGTTTTCCAACACGTTAATAATTTTTGGACACTAAAATCAGACTATACCATGAACTGTAATGACTACTTTCTTATTTTCCTTAACCTCCTTGGTTGCATGCCGAGCGGTACATTCATAATCCCCTGTGTCTTTCACTGATGCCTCAGGAATGGTCAAGGTGTAAACCAGCTTCTGCGATGGGACTTTGATATCATCAAGTTTTATCAGACCTTTTTCTTTCTGTGGTTTGGAGAAGGAAAAAAAACCTTGCTTAAGTAACTGAGCTGAAAGCACACCATTGAGGATCTATGATGCCACCAAAGTGAGAGCAAACATCTAAACCCTGTGTGGTAGAAGACTTGCTTACTCAATCAAGGATGTATTCTTCAGCCACAGGCACAAAAACTGTGTCTATAAAAATACACCCTTTTGGGAACAGGCACATAAGAGTGAAGAAGTTGAGAGCTCATAATTTGTTCACTCGGAAAAAAATACCATTCAAAATGTGGGTGAGCAGCCCAGAAGAGCATTTTACTGCTTATCCTATCTTCTCCTCAGACATAAAAGCCATGAGGTTTTATTTTTACTTTTCTTTGTTCAGTTCCCATGAAGTAGGGTGAAAAAAGTAACCAGTTACTAGATGCTATGTTCTGCCTGCTCTCAAAACAAGAATATTTTATTGGCAAGAAGGCTCCTGCAAGAAAAAGGATTGTGAGAATGGTAGACCATGTTATCATGAGAGACTGGAATAAAAAATAAACTGGGGATAGTTTTGAGAGGTAGAAAATAGCAGAGATTATGATATGTAACATGGAAAACAGAGCAAAACCTTCTCAAAGGATTTTTCCTCTTGTGCTCTTAACTTACTTGAACAAAAGGTGGGGTTTGAGTTCACAACTAGGTAGTCACTTCAACTACTTCATCCCTTCAGTGAACAGACTTTTTACATGGGATACTCTGAAATTCTCTGTTCTCCAGGGATGGGCTATAAACAAATTTCACTGAATAAAAATTTTCACTGCAGAATGATGTTAACCCAGTTTGAAAATGTCTGAGGTTCTCCAAAAGTTTTAATGTTTTCTTACTCTATGGTTCTCATTAGTGAGTAATTACACAGACTGAAAGAGTCATTTTAATTAACACCTGCACAATGAGGAACAATTATGACTGCAAACTTGATTCTCCATCATCCTTCATTATGCCCAAGAATCCAGGGTTTAAGAGAGTCATTTTAGACATTCAGACCCTCAGCAGCAGAGTTCTATGCAGATCTCTGACACATCCCTACATCCTTCTATTTCCAAAACCTTTCCTTTTTTGAACCAGCACAAACCCAAGAGACAGCATTCCTCTCTAGGAGGATGGACTCCTAGTCACACCTCACCTTCCTCTCATGCTTTGCATACTTACTAACAGCAAACTCTAACTTTTGGGACTGATTTTCTTTTGTGGTAACCTAAAAGCAAGATAAAATTACTTTCTCGTCTCTACTCAGATGTCCTTACTCAGAGCACAGCAAAATATTTTACAACCTCACCTTCTTCCTCAATATGTAACTACAAACATTCAAACCAAAAATAAAATTAAAAAAAGAGATACTTACCACTTTCCCAGGATAATTCCACTGTAAATTAACCACCTCGTTGTCAAAGACCACACAAGTTACTACAATAGTCTCGCCTGTTTTGTAGACAGTTTTGAGAGCTTCAATTTCAACTGGCAGCTGCGAAGTAGCTAAGAGAAGAGAAAGAGAACAGATTTAGTTTTTTAAAATACGCAGTTTTCACAAGGTGAGATTTCAGGGGAAGATTTCCATTTCAATTCCTCTACTGAGGAATTACCTGGAAAATTCAGTGAAAGTACTGCTGGTTTATAATGATATAAACAATTTGTATTTAAGGCATGAAGTGTGCAGGCATTGAGTTCAATCCTACAAAGAAATGATCCATGCATAAAATTTCAATTAGAAGTTCCTATTTCAAATGTCCCTGCAAAAAGGCACTCAGTATGAAAGCAATTTCCCATTTTGCTAATCAGTGACTGTCTTTGAGAACCCGTTTTCGGCCAATAAAAAACTTGTTTTCAAAACATTTGAATCACACTGTTTTTCAGGCTACCCAAAGTCCTATGATTTTAATCCAGTGGGAAACACCAGTTAAGTTATGTTTCAGCAAACAGCATGAAAACACATGGATTACAGAAGACTTTTCTTGCAGCTGTCTGAGAGATGAGATAAAGTTAAGGACACTTTATTCTCATTAAAATTCTATGTAACTGCTAAGTAAACTAGCAACTAAGTAACTGGCAATGCTGTCAGAGGAGCAAGAAGCTCATATTTGGGGAAATAACCGATATAACCCCGTGATGCTGGTGCTAATGTGGCTCTTACAGAGTAAGGAAAGAACTGGGCTTAACATTATTACTTCTTTTTGAAAAAATGAACAAAAATAAATACCTCTTAAAATATAGATGAGGAACTCATCAGACTTGAACTCCACACCTTGAATGATTGTTTTGCATGTATATGAGCCTGCAGGGAAATTCCCTATGAAACCTTGTTTGCTGTCATAGAAAGCATAGACATTCTTGTCTAAACTGTTAAGTAAAGTCACATCAGTGTCTGGACCACTTGTCCGACAAGGGATGACTGTGGGATCACCTTCTTCTACCAGGATGAACTGGTCTTCTGGTATAGAAGGAACAAAAGGCATCTCTGGGTCTGTAAAAAACAAGAGGTAATTAAACACTATCTTGTTTGTAGTAAGTCCATGTACAAGAACTGGATATCAATGACCGTTTGTAGATTGGAACTGAAACCAGTAGAATTAATTACTCCCCTTTTTCAGAGTTAGGGCATGGTAATTGTATGCAGTGTCTCATTTTTCTATTTGATGTGACAGGTAGTGAAGCCTTTGACCTAAGCAGTGAATAGGAAAAAGACTGGACTCCTCTGTGACAACTCAGGATGTAGAATGAATAATACAGAAGATCTTCTCTCAAAAAACCACTAAGTATTATTATTCTCCTTTAGACCTGGTTCTGAGATATTTCTAGAATGAGGGCAAAAAGGATATTAAGAGAAAAAGCAAGAAAATCACTACTGGGTTTGAACACATTCATGCCATTGCTGGTGACTAATGCAAAGATGGATTCACTTTGTCATAGACAACTCTGTCAAGATATATGTACAGCAAGGATCTTAGGGAAGAATTTGGACTTAAACATCCTGTTTTTATGACACAAGATTTTGCATTTAGATGCAACATCCCCAAAAAAATTTTATTAAAGATCCTTCCTTTTATTGGCACCAATCACCCATCTTGTTCAGGTAGACTTTTTTTCCTTTGATAATAGCAGCTGTCCCCTAACCAATATATAAGTAGGGGTTGAAAATAAAAAGAAGAAAAAATCCGAACAATTTCCGTGTCAAAAAGTAGAAATTATTTTCATGTTGTTTATGTTGAACACCAGTAAAGCCACATTTCACCAAAAATAGTACAAGGTACTTATCTCCATGTATTTCTAACATGTCCAACATTGCATTTTTGAGACACAGTTAATTATGGTCACAGCATGTGGTTTTCAAAATATGGTATTCAACCAGAAAAAAAGCAAATACCTGATAGTTTTATTTCTTTTAAAGTCAACAAAATACATGCCAGCTTTCCTATCCAGCCAATCCGAAGTCTGAGTTTAAAACATAATTGCATAACATAGCCAACTTAAAAAGCACAGCCTTCAAATTATCTTTGGCCATTTGGAATAAACAAATAATCGCTGCTAGCCTGAAGCTTCTGTGCGAAGCTTTATAATAAAATTTAATAAAAAACAATCCAAATCCCTCCAACAATAGACTTTCTGCTGCACTGGCAGGCTCTTTGTAGCAATATTCCAAACACAGCACTCCATCCCAAAGATGCTGCCAACTCCATGTATTCATTTTCCCACTGTAATTTAAAACAGAAACAGGATTCACCTAGTTTGGTTTTCTATGCGCTGCTAGTGAAAATAGGATATTGTGTGAAGTCTCAAAGTAATCCTCCTTGGCTGAAGTGGGTTGCTGCCACCCATTGCCCTCCTAATTCATTGCAGGAAAAACAATTGTAAAGATAAAGTTTATGGTGGAAACAGAAACATTGTCTGTAATTTGGAGAAAAGGATATGTTTCTGCATTTATGACAACTTGATGGTTAGTGAGTGGAAAAAATTACAGGGTGTCTCTGCCCTGGAAATCTGGTAGGCTGATGTCTAAAGGCAATTAGAAATTGAACCAAAAAGCCCTCTTGAAGAAATCTTCCATTTCTTGCCTTTATATCTTCACTGAGTGAGTTTCAAGACTGCTTAACACCAACAAAATCTTCTAGTGATGTGGTTAGAGCTGAGATACATGTGCCAAAGCCTGCAGCTTCTGTTGAAGCATCTTTGCTCTTCAAGAATGATTGCAAATGCTTTATGTTTGTCATGGGAAATAGAGAAAAAGTCCTGGAAGAATCACTGTCCTTAAATCACACATTGTGAACTGCAAAAACCTAATGCCACTGCAAAACTGCCTTTAAAGCAAGTCCCATTAGCACTTTCTGACTTTTTCCCCTTCTACAGTCTTCTCTACAGTATCAGACATTAGGGTCTTCTCCTTCACAACATATGGCAGTTTTGCAGGATGATGTACAATCTCTTGTCTCTTTAATTTCCTCTTCAAAATTTTTACTGCAGATCTACTGGTTTGATCTTCCCTGGCCCGGCAGTTGTGTCACTCATCCCCTGAACCCCAGCCAACACCGAGGAAACATCCAGACAGGGCTTTACAAAGGCAATTGGTTGTGTCTCAGCCTCTGCTGCCACTCTCAGCTATAACTGATAAAGCTCTTAATCCCGTGGATAGCATGAAAAGCCTTTAAATGTATTTCCAGTCAGAATAGGGGGAGTAAGAGGGCAAAGCTGGGGATAGGTACTTCCGAAGGAATGGATGCCATTTCTTCTGGGTCCAACAGCTTTTCCACCACTAAAGAGAAAAGCAGAGCAGAGCCAGAGAAGGCTGTGTTTGCTTTGAAAATTACAGGGCACTGCATGGCACCACCATATTTTTAATCTTGCATCAGGCTGGCCAGCAGTAACACTTCTCGCTTCAACCTCTCTTGTGACAGCCACCCCTACCAAGATGTCTCCATTGCTTTACACTTCCCAGGCCCTGTGCACACATGAGACTTTTCCAGTTCTCAGTTCAAGCCTAATTCAGGTTAGTAACAAGATATGGCCTTCCTCCTCTGGCAACTGCTTTAGAGTCAGACATGACACTGGTTTCGTCAGTACGCATCCCAAAATATCAACCAAAGTTACCCCTTGAAAGACCAACATTAGTCTTAATCCCTGCCCAGGGCCAGGCAAACATGAAGGCTGGACATGCTCCCACAGCTGAGCTGACCTGGCCTCTAAGGTCTACTACCTAGATCCTGGTGGTCAAAAGACCTCAGTTCTGAAGATGCAAATTCATCCCTCTTCTTGAGAACTAAAACTCTTACCAAAAAAGTGGAAACCAATAGAAAGAGAAAGGAACATATCCACAGAGGCACAGGGGCTGGTCTTGATTTACACATGAGGAAATGGCCCTGTGGTCATTTATCTTCCTCTGACAGCAAATTGACACCAGCAATGAACCTCTTCTGAACATGCAAGGTTCAGCCCTCCCATCCAAACCTCCAAGTACGGCTGTGGCAACCCCCACTCACCAGGCACATAGATGTAGATGTCCTTCCCTTCCACTTCCCCATCCTCCACTTGAGTGTGGTTATAATAGCAAACATACAAGCCCGTATGAGCGGCTGAGGCATTTCCTACTTCGAGTACTGTCACGAAGAGGCCACTGTTGTTTTCTTCATGTCTAATGTCTATCCTGTGGCTTCCCTCAGTCACTGGGTACTGCCAGCTCACTTCGCTGTCTCCAGAGCATTTGAGTGTGAAACTGGAATTCAGCTGTACCACCATTTCATTCCTATTGGGAACAATAGTCGGCAGAGGAAGCTGGCAAAATGTTAGGAACGGTCCTGCAAAAAGACACAGATAAATAGCATAAGAACACACAGAGCAGCCTCAGTGCAGGGATGCAAAATAAAGCAGAGTGGATTCAGACATGCTAATGTCTCAGGAAATTTGGCCTTGTTAAAAGTCAGAGCTTTGCCCAACCCATGGTAAATGGCTTTCCTTTGAAATGCTAAGTGTTTGCTTGCTGACTTCTGTTTGTCAGATCAAGAGGTGGAAGACGGAGTGAAGTCAGAGATGGCTCCCAATCCACACCTCGGCTTCCTAGCCCCAAATGTGGGCGCGGCTGGGCTGCAGAGCACTGAATCTCACGCCCTGGCTGCTGGGTCAAGGACACTTTACAGCTCCTTACAGCAATGGTCAGGAAACCAGCAGTTCTGCTCACAACTGAAAGTTAGAAACCACTTCCCAACACCTGCATTTTACATCTGGCTTCTGTTTCTGCAAAGGGCTGGAGCAGGGGCTTTGATCCAAAATTTGTGCATCAGGTCTAGCTCTGGCCAAAATGTACAGAAGGTTTATAGCCAAATAAAACTGTAATTCACTGAATGAATGTAGATGGCATTGGTTTTCAGATGCAGTCTCCAGGTACAGGCTCAGATTTGCAAGCCTAGGTAATTCGTAGGTGGGCTGGTGCAGGTCCAACTCCCAGAAGGAAAATTAAAGGGTCCACACCCTAAAAAAATGGAAAATTCACCAGGGAAATAGATTTGCTGTTTCCATCTATCAGACAACCTGTACCAAACAGATAGGGTAGTCCATGACAAACAAGAGTCAGGCCCACAGCATGGAAGTGGGAGGTCTCTGCAATAAACCTGCCGCAGGAATTCAGACTCCTTGAAACAAGTTTCTCACTCCTGCACATGTTAAACTGGTCTACAGGCCATTTCTATATTTGGCACCCTATGGTAAACCTTGCCCTGCCCTCCCAGCACCATTTGCTCCGCAGATGTTGGGAGGCTCAGCCGGCAGCCCCGGTGAGCACAGTTAGGTGGTACGATGTGGGAGGATACATGGGGCCCACACAGGCAGCCTGGCCTGCACCACACTGCTGGAGAAACCCCAGTGGGGCAGGACTGGGACAGCTCACTTTCGACAGACTCACTTTCCCTGCGCAGGCAGACAAAGCAGGTGGGAGGTTATAGCAGCTCTAGGGGTGCCAAAGTGGCCAGCACAGGCTAGCAAAAGCACCATCTTCTCAGTAGTTCTTGTCTTAGCCTACCAAAGGCAAGGGCAGAAGAATGGTGCCTGTAGCCAGCTGGCAACCTTTTGGTATTTTTTATTGAGAACACAGTGAAAGCAAAGGTAAATAAGGATATACGAAGGGCTAGGGGGATGGAGGCTTAGAGGACTGAGGAACATTACCTGTGAGAAAACATCCCAGGATCAGGAACGTCCGTGGGGAAGTACCCATAGCTACCAACAACTGGAACAGAAAGGAGAAGGCAAGAGAAAGCCAGTTAATGGACTGGAAACAGTAATAAGACTATGTAGGATCCCTCTCCTGCATGGCCCTACCTCAGCCTCCCTGCACTCTGCATGGTGCCAGGGACCTGGGACCCCAGCTCGCATCAGCAGCCCATTGAGACTCGTGCAACCACTTCCCATGAGGGCCGTGGGGCTGCAGACACATCACTGACATGGAGAATATAGCTAAGGTACCATAACTCCTTCTCTCCATGGGCAGCGTAAGGAGCTGAGTCCTGGTGTGTCCCTCTCCCAAATAGCCTGCAAGAAGATCTGACGTCCACAGCAGCCTCTGAGACTGAACCCAGAGGAACATCCCTGCAGAGAAGCAGCACCCTCACAGGCATTGGGGAGAATGAAATGGCTTTATGCAATAAGTTCTGGCCTTTTAGCTGCAAGGAGCATTTATGAGAGAAAAAGCATATTTAAAAGCTACTTTTATTACCAATAGTACAATCCTGAATTATATTTTTGTTTTGCTATTGCACAGATGTATATATATAGCTTAGTGAAGACAATGCAATACAATAGTGTTTATTGCTTCTTTAGCAAAAATCCCCTTGATCAAGAGACATGCTATTTAAAACATATGCTGTCATTTTCTAACAGAGCAAATTCATGACAGACTGTAGGCCAGCACTGTTGTTTGCAGAGCATCTCTTCTCCCCAGCAGTGTGGAGAGTCAGAGATCACATGCAATAATTTCAGCTTTCAAACACATAATCCTAAAGCAGGATTGTTGTCTTGAGGAGGCAACAATGCCAATAAGCATCTATGCAATTTTTGTGCCATCTACTTAAAACCCTCAAGCAGCCTGCTAGAGCATGTCCAAAGGATGAGCTCCTACAACCCCTGCTCTTGTTGAAATCAATGGATGTCTCATGGGTGATTTTAATAGTAACTGGATTTGGCCCAAAGCCAATATAGATTTAAAAAAAAAAAAAAAAGAAGTCTGCATGGAAGAGCCTCTAATCTGAAACACAAACCAAGGAGTAAAATAAAGGATGACGTGCCAAGACAGGGACTGCTTTTCAAAGGTTCTGGAGAATTTCTATTTACCCTCTGGTATTCATCTCCTGATGCTGAGATAGGAAAGCACGTAGGTACCTCCAGTTATTATGACTGTGCCAGTGCCATATGGGAGTTAAATGCTCACAACATGCCAAGGAGTGTTTCTGAACCTGCCCCACTTTCCTCCTGCAATGTGTGGAGCTGGCGGCGCACCTTTGCAAAGCAAAAAAAGTATTTGATACTCAAATCAAACACAAAGGTCTCAGAAGCCGGATTAGAAAACTTACTTACAAACTACCAGCCTCAAAAACATGTACAAACAACTTTGGAAATTTAACTGACAACATTCCAGCAGAGACAAGGCATTTTGCCTGATTCTTCAATTAGCAATAATTGCCAAGTGTTTATGTATCTGTCTCCCATTGATAACAGACTCTCGAATATCAAAGAAGTCCCTCGGTTTCAGCCTCCTTACTCATTTTTATCACATTTATATCCTGTATTTTTTTTCTGATAAAGTAACCCACTGTAAATCTCAAAAGGCTTACTATGGTCTGCTTTATTGATCTGACTCCTAGCATCCCAAGTTCCACAAAACAATGTTACCCCACTGTCTGCCAAGTTTCCTTCTGCCTTTTCTCTCTGAGAAGGCAGATCTCCCCCCCTTTTCTGCTGTTTTTCCAGACTATTCAATGCACGTGATGCAGCACAGAAAGAGAACACACAAAGATAGCTCAGCTGTTGCACATCAGCCTGCAGAAGCTCTGCTGAAGTGGCCTTACCCTGCTGCAGAGCTATGTGTGTAAGTGAGGAGTGAAGCCCCATGACAGTACTGGTGTAAGTGCAGGTAACAGCATCTCCAAAGCGCTACTTCAAATTTGCTGTATTTGGTCGGCCTGCCACAGAAATCAGTAAGACCTGAGTGCCTCAATCTATCTTTGCAGTTTAAAAACATGAGGACTTCCTAAATTTGCATTTTCCAGCTGGCTATTCTTTCACAACCCGGAGCTTTGATCTTTCCTCAATGACCCATTAATCTCATCAAGACTCAAAGCAACACTTCTGCACTGTGAAAGACTAATAACTAAGGATTCACCATCATCTGTGCCCAAAATCTATTTGAACTGGATTTAATTACATTGTGCATCTGACTAAAACATCCTGGAGTCTCATCTCCAGCGTATCCTCCCACGTCAGTGCTGGAGTCGCTGTTTAACACAGGCACAATTTCACACTTCTGGGCAAAAGAGAGTTTATTCATTCCCACAACACCCAGCAGGTACACTTACCATGTTTTTGTTTATTACAATCATCTAATTGTTTGTGTGCAGTTATCTGACTTTTTTACCTTCCTTATGGCAGAGCAGCCCTAAATCACCCAGATCTCAGCCTTGAATATGTATACCTAACATCTCTCCATCAAACTGTAAATTGATGTGACCTCACTGAAGCCAGTAGATTTATGCAAGCTGAAGCCCAGTATTGACAGCACACCTACAATGTAACTTTGAGCTAACCTTAATTCCTCGCATACCTTGAACATTGCTAACAAAAAATAGAAGCATGGGTGTGTATAGCAAAAGCTAGACAATGCCATGGGGGATTTGCCATACTCTCTGCAGGGGAGGCTGATTGCCCAGAGTAAAACAGTCATTGCATCTACTTCAACCAGTGAGTTCTGAAAGGCTTTGGCTGAAATTACGGTATCTCTCTTGTGTGCTTTAATGATTACAAAAAAATCAGGAAAAGAACACCTGAAGAACTGTTATCAGTACAGAGACAATCTTCCAAACACTCACTGCCAGGCACTGACTTCCTACCAAGAACGGTCTCATTGACTGCACCACAGAAGACAAAGTAAAATCAATATCCAGAAAGCAAATGGAAAGATGTCTAGAAAATAGACGCTATTCCTAGATGATTGCTTTACATCACCAAGAGAGAAAGTACAGTGATGGACCAAGAAGAGCCAGCACTGTCTATTTTTTCATACTGCTGTAAATCAAACAAAGATATTTTTCAAGACAGAAGACTGTCCCATCTAGCAGAAGATTGGAGACTACCAAACCGATTTCCTACCAGCATCTCAGTCACGACAGTTCACCCTCTTGGCCACAGGATGGCAATGTTGATCCACATTAATGAACCAGATTTCTTGAGGAGAAGGTATCGTTCGTCTCCAATATAGCAGATGGAATCTAAACTGGGTCTCCTGGATCAATTTAAAATTCAGATTTCTTACATTTTAATTTCATGTGAGTTCACCTATTAAAAAAATAATAAGAATAAAACCAAACTGGTCCCTATTGCTCTGTATTTACATAAGGGATATGCCAGTAGTTGGATTGCAAATCTTGGCACGTACTGATGTGATTGTCCCTGTTATGAGAGGGCTGGATAATTTCAGCGGTGATTTTGTCAGAGTGGCAGTCTGTCCTTCTGGGAAGACTGATCTTTTCCAGGAAGAGCTAAGGACAGCCCAAGAAAAGAGGGGAACATTTCCTCCTTTTGGTATATGTCACTAGCTGAACGTAAATATTCAGACAGGACCTTCTGAAATATTTCTTGGTTCTTAATCTCCATATTACAAACTCAGTTCTCCACAAAAGCAGAGCTGCCATGCAGTGCTAACAGGCAGGTCTGAAGGTTTCACTGGTGAAGGGTACAAACAACAAAATAAAATTTCTTCAATTAAAAAGACCAGCATAAACATTTTCCTAAAATGAGGCTTGTTCCACAGCCCTTTACAAGTATTTGCATCCAGCACAGTCTGTACGCAGGAATAGCTACACACCAAGATTAGCCCAGTGCTGGGTTCCTGTACTGCGCTTTAGGCTCTTCAGGACACATGGTGGTGACTGCTACTCCAGAAGCCTTCCCATCAGTCCTAATTCTTCAGCCTAACCCGCAGAAACAGATTCCACCAGTACAGAAGCTAAAGGTGGTACAACTTTTCAAAGTCTAAATTTCCCCATTCAGTCCAAAAAGGGTTTTCCCAACTGTGTCTGCAAACAGACAAAAAGACTGGCACTTCCAAGGAATATATCTCACTTAGGTTCTCAGGATCAGGTCAAAGAACACCTCATATCCCAACTCAAGTGCTCAGAAGCATTGTATGGAAAAAACAACCTGTCTCTGTTGACCACAGGAGCTAGGAAGCCTAGCTGTTGCAAGCTTTTCCCCTGGGTGTCCATGCAAAACTTCATTGTCTTGAAAGAGATGAGTCAAGCAGGAGAACAAGGCAAGAGGGAGAGAAAGGGTTTTTTTGCCTACTTGCTAGCTTTTTAAAAATAATCAGCAATTCTTGCCACCACCAGAAAAAATAACCTCTCAGAAAGCATTCCCTGGTCTTTAAATAAGTGAAGTAAACATATTCTATTAAAATTTTCAGAGTTCACATGCAGAAGAAATGCCATTGTGGCCATGATGATCTAAGAATGCAAGCGAGGAGAGGATTGTATGAGGTTATCCATTTCACCCTTATTTTCAGACCAGTTGATATAGCTGGAAATAACCAGCAAGGTCTGGGATACGTAAGTCTTTTTCTGTCTGTATGCACTGTACTTGAATCCTAGCTCGATACTGTAGTGCTGTGGAGAGGTATTTTATGAAAATATTTATTACTTCCTGCTTTCTTGAAACCTAATACCTATATATTACTCTCACAGCTGCATGAGTATTTCCCATATATCAATGAGCAAATAACAGCAAAGATGGCCCCAGTGCCCGACAGCAGCTAGACTGGCATACCTCCTGCCCCTTGGTGCCTAGAGAGGGGTACCAGAACAAGAGGTCTCATTTCAAAGCAGTGGGAGAGGGGCTGCAGGCTGGGAGAGCTGGTTTGCTTGTGGGCTCCTAAATCCCAGTGCTTTGTGCGGTCTCATTTTTCTTCAAAGTTTTTTTCTTTTTCAAGCTTTGAGGTTAACTAAACCGCTGTTTAACTGAGGGCCTTTCTAAAATGCTCTTTGTTAACTAGGAGCTAAACTCAAAGTCCCTTGCTGGGAAATCTTTCCCTGGCGTTTCTAGACCCAGAGTTAAAAGTCGGATTTGCACAGTTCGGATTTTGGCCAGCCGATGACAGAGACACATTTGATGTCTGTCTCCTTGCTTTGATCCCGTCTCTTGCCCCGTCCAGGCACATGAAGTTAGCGCAGGCCCCGGGAGTGCTCTGCATCAGCTCTGGGAGATGCCGAGAGCGTAATAAACCCTCCCTCCCTTTCTCCGGTGCGCCCCGTCGGGGAGAGTGCGGGCCGCCTACAGCCAGCCGGGACTGAGGTGGTGATGGTGGAAGGGGGTTACATTCACACTCTCCAGCCCCCATCAGGTTGCATGGCGCTTGCCAGACCCCGCTTGCCCAGGGGGAGCCCCAGCGGCAGCCCCCAGGGAGCGGGGAAACGACGCTGTCGCTGCTGTCTCTCAGTCCCCAGAGCCCAACGGCCACAGCGGAGCAAAGGCTGCCCGGCCAACCGAGGAAACCGAGCAGAGCCCAGCCACTTCGCTGTTTGTCTGGGAAACAATAGGAAAGCCGTTGCCAAGCTGGAGTGGGTTTTTGGGTTGTTTTTTGGTTTTTTTTTCTTTTTTTTTTTCTTAATGCGAGGTAGCCAGAAAAAAGAAGAGAAGGATAGGGGAGACGCAGAGGGGCAGAGCAAAGCCGCGTTTTCCTCCAAGGCTGCCTAATTCTCCTGGCACTGCCGCCCGAGGGCTTCTTCTCCAGCCCTCCCTGTCGGGCGAGGCACAGACCCCCGAGGCGGCGGGGTTTGGAGAGGGGGCGGGAGTCC
>NW_010199177.1:40145-40355 GCF_000695765.1 Mesitornis unicolor
CCCCGTCCAAAAATGTTGAGCAATGCCGCAGACAGCCAAAAAGCCATTTCCTACTCGCTCCCAGGACTTTTCCAGGGGACTCCAGCCTGGCAGAGGCTGGCAAGTTTGCAATCTCCGCACTTAACAAAATCCAAACGGTGGCCACGAAGACTCGGCCCTCCCGCGGGGTGGGAGGCGGTGGACTCCGGTGGTGCGATGGGGCTGGCGTTC
>NW_010199178.1:0-1613 GCF_000695765.1 Mesitornis unicolor
CCCGGCTCGCTTCGCCTTTGCATGCCCCCAAGGGGGCTGCATGGCCACCGCACCCCCACGAGCCCCGTGGGCTCCCCTGTCCAGAGCCGCAGCCTCGCGGCAGTGCCTTGGCTTTCCGTGAACTTGCACTGCGACACAGGAAGGACACCCTGGGTCCTTTGGGGGGTGGTGTACATGGCCTCCAGCCCCGCCAGGGGAGCACGGGTCCTGAGGCAGCCCTGTAGCGATGCCTTCAGACTCAGCCGGCCCCTCTCACGCTGCTCCTGCTGGCACCCCTGGCCAAGCGAGGATCCCTGTTGGGGGGGATGCCCCCCATGGTGTGGGGATGGGCGTGTAGCGGTCCCTGCCACCCCCATGGTCCCATGTTAATCCGTACCCACGCATCCCTGGTGATGAGGATGGATGGTCCAGAGGGATGCGGGGACACGGCTTGTCTGGGTCGCCTTGGCCAGGGTGGGGCTGGGGATGTGGTGCTTTTCATGCTCTTTATTCAGGTTCATTTTTCTGTAAGATATTTAAAGAGAAGAGTTTGTATTATTTTTTCATACAATGTAGCGTTTGCCATTTGTCACTGCCTCAGTTCTGCTTTCCCAAAGGGATGAAACTGTGAAGCCTCTCCGTGCACTTTTGCCCGGGAAGTCCAAGGCGACGTCCTCTCCAGAGGCGGGAAGGGAGCTCAAACTGTGATGTACCCTGAGCCGTGAGTCAATAAATCCTTCCCTGCTCGCTGCCCGGCCTGCTTGGGAATCGCTCGCCTCCCCCGGTGGGGCTGGGAGCTCTTGGGGGAACTGAGGTGTGAGGGGCTGGACCCTCTGTTCGGGAATGTTCGGGACGGGGTGGTGGTACCAGGCTCAGTCACCCCCGTGGTGACAGCACGGTTGTTCCTCTTTGTGCTGTCTCCACCCCCCCAAGCCCTGTGTCCCCTCTCTGTGTGGCTGTGGCCTCTGTCACCCCATGGCAGTGACAGGCAGGTGATGGGGCTGTGTCACCATGGGCACTGCGGAGCAGCTTTGCCTTCAATGTAAAACAAGCCCCAGGGGACAGTGAGGTGGCCGTGCCCCATGCAGTGGTGTCCCATGGCCATCCCATGCTGTCCCTCTGTCCTTGTCACTCTCCTAAACCAAATTAAGGTCCCCAAGGTGGGAAATCACCATCTTCAGAGGGGTTCAAGCTGGGGAAAGAAAACCTGCGCCAAGGAGATTATGGGGGGGTGACAGGGAAGGGACTGGGGTGTCGCTGAAGATGTTCCCAGGGATGCTGCAGGCAAGGAGGGGAGGGGTCAGCACAGCCCAAAGGGGTCCAGAATCCAGGGTGGGGCCCCCATCAGGAAGACCCTTTGGGTTATTGCTCTGGGGATGCTCAGCCTCAGCGTGGGAAAATGCGGGTGGGTTGGGAAGGTGGTGGCCTGTCCCACATCACCCCAGTCAAGGGACAGGGGCAAACCCCCCCACCAGTGCCATGCTGCTGTCATGGTACCCTTGGTGACATCACACCACGCCACTTCTTTCCTCTGGGAATAGGACACCATTGCTCCCCAGGAACATCAGGGGGGGCCAGGGGCTGGTGTTTGTATTTGGGCACAGTGTGCGGCCCAACCCCCTGGGGGGCCTTTG
>NW_010199179.1:0-550 GCF_000695765.1 Mesitornis unicolor
CGGCGGCGAGAGGCCGAGTACCAGGGATGGGGGGACGGGGCCTGGCAGTGAGGCAGCCCCAGGTGGTGGGGGTCCCAGTCTGGGTCCAGGACAGAGCTGGGAGTAGGGGTTCGGGAGCAAGCACCGGGGCAGCCTCAGGGCTGGGGGTCCGGGTGTTATAGGTACAAGAAAATTTAGGCTGATTGGGGTGGGTTTTTGTTTTAGCAGTGGAGCAAGAAGAGCATGTTGACTGATCAGGATGATTAAAGTGGGTTGGTGATTATGTAGTTAGGATAAGTATTTGTTTAAAACACAGAGTTAAGAAAAATTACAGGATATGTACGTACAAGCACTGGAGAAAGCAAGTGCCATGCATGAGAAGAATCAGACAGTGGCTGCGCTCAGATCACCGTGAGAATGGACCAAAACTTTCTTGGAAGTACTTCCGTGAGAATGGACCGAAACGTCTGGGGAATGGACTGAAACTTTTTGATAAGTTATAGGGGTAACCGTGGCATGACAGTAGGGAACCAATCAACCAAAGAAAGAGGAGAGGAACCCAGCTGAGCCT
>NW_010199180.1:0-10244 GCF_000695765.1 Mesitornis unicolor
TCTGTCTTTTGCCTGTGACCTTTTTAAGTTGGGAGAAGCCATTCCAGTCCTTATTTTGACTAGCTCTTTTTTGGGGTATCATGGTGCTCGGTTATGCACTGGGCCTAAACTACAACACCAGGCTTCCTCTGGGAACAGAGAACACTTGGTTTCCACATCCTATTAACTCAAAAATGCTGTCTTTTATGTCACCCTTCTCTAGGAAACCTTCCCAGCGGCAGCGTATTAGCAGGGCAAAGGAGAAGGATGAAGGCAAAGGCTGCCCAGAGTGGTTGCAGGTACAAATGGAGCTGCGCTGAGTCCCCAGCACAAATGAGCTGAGGGACCAGGGCTCAAAATTCCCCCAGAATGCCATCAGTCACAAGAGTGAGGTAACTGCAATGCAATATACCCTCTAAAAAGCACATCACAGACCAGCTGACAGGCTTGTGAGCTGTGGGATCCTTAAAATGCAATCAAAGTTTTAAGGTAGTTACCAACAGACTAGCAGAGATTAATCAATTAAATACATGTTTAATAAGATAGAGCGTCCTGTAATAAAGGAGATTGTACCATTTACTGAAACCATACACCTAAAGCTGAGGTATTATATGCATAGGTATCTTCAGTTTTAGTAAGGTTTTGGAAATGGAGTTAAGCTATGCAATTCAGTGATTTTTATTAATTCAGTTAAGTTACTTAAATTATATTCTACTCTGAATTATTGTAGGGACAAACAATCAATCTAGGTCCTTATTTTCAGTCTGAACCTTAGGAAGAGTCATGCAGTAAATATTTCAGTTAAGTGAATGTACTTCAGTAGTGAAGAGAGCCCACAGTCATAAGTACCAAATCTTTGAAATCATAAAACACTGACACAAAGACTCATAAAAAGCCGCTTTGTTACTTCTAACTTATTCCTGGGGGTTTTTTTCACTAAACAGGTGAAAATTACCCAAAATCAATAACAAGAGTTGCAAGGTCAGGAAGACCAGCTCAAACCTGGGTCTTAATTTCAGGGTCAATTTGCCTTGAATCCCCATGATCTGTTATTTGAGTTTCAGCAGCTCTGACAGCCAATTAATTATAAAGGAAGATTGGAGAGTGGGCAGCAGCGGTGGCACTGGAGGATTTATCTTTCCTGTCAGCTTACTAATGCATATCTGCTCTCCTGGCACGGAAAAGAATACTTCCAGTAAATCTTTGTCCACCGTCCATCTGCAGTGAGGAAATCGGACATGACACTCACCATTGCCGCTGCCTTCTCGAGGAAATGCATTTCTGAAGCCGAGACATGGAAAAATATTAGCACTTCAGCAGCACATATTTCTTCCCAGCTCCGTGCTGCACGTTTTGTGAAAAATGTATAAATTTCCCAGGAAATACATGACTGGGCAGTGTGTGCACGAGCAGGACACTGCACACTGTAAGGACAGCGGGGAGAAGAGGTGTCCACCTTCCAAAATCTGCTTGGGTCAGCGAGCCTCAGGATCAGCAGCAGAGTAAATCTACGTGGTGTACATCAATTATAGAGAAGGTCTGTGCATTGGGATAGGGCTCTTAGCAGCAACACGGCAATCAATAGAGCTATCAAAGCAGAATATTAGCGTGGGAGCGGATCAAGTAACGTGCTCCAGCTCTTTAAGAAAACCCTGTCGACATTTTCAGGCTCCGGAAAGCTGAATGTGCAGAGCATTTCACAGGCACTGTCCTGCCCACTGCAGCCTCCATCCTCTCATCAGTTTGATTTGCCTCGTGGTGATGGCAGCAGTTACTGACCCTGTTCCCCAGCACGTCCCTGCCCACAGAAGGTGCCTCTCATTATGGTCTGACTTCAACCATTTCTGGTAAAATTCTGAAAACCCCCTTGTACTTTTCTTAAACTTTATTGAGGACAAATGAGAACACTGAGATTTCTTTCTCCTCATCTACCAGAGGGATATGTGGAAGGCTGAGTTGTAAAAAAGTGCTGCAAAAGCTCCACCAAGTGAGGATTATAAATAAAGAACCCAAAGGTAAGTGTCCCTGCTATGAAATGCTCCATGGCAATGAGAATAGTTTTCTGGACATGTTGCCCAGGCTCCAGCCTCTTCACTTCATCTGCAACCATTCCTAAATGGGAGGAGAAAGGAAAAGCATCCTCAGGGATGTAAGTCTGGGACACAGAATGATCTTGCATTATCTTCCTTTAGGCTTTTATTGGACATCACCAGTCCCCATGAAATGCCACCATGTTCCTTCACATCCTCAGGATTGGTTTTCTTCCCTTCACCACATCCCACACAGGTTTGCTTTCTGGTTTTTTAAGATATTAGCTGAATGACAGAGCCCAGGAAGCAGGTAACCATCTTCATTCATAATTCAGATGTTTGAACTGAGGAACAGAGGCTCTGCTCGCTCTTTTTAGTGACGCTGCTCAACATGGGCACAGGCCAGTCCAAGCAGAGCTTTCTGTATAATTTCAAAACCATTGTGTAGGCGTAAGGTGTTTCTCTCCCTCTGTTTAGCATTAATATGAGTGATGCTGAAATGCATTGTCCAGGTCTGGCATGAGCGTTTTAAAAGATGTGTTGGGAGAAGGTTCTGAGAATCATGAGAACAGCAACAATAGAAGAAAAAAAAAGAATGAAAAATGGACCTGACATGAAAGTCTGTCTGTGAAGTCAACATTTTACTTACCAAAGGAAAGGTAAAGGCTATCTTGTTCACAATCTCCAACTTTTAGCAACAAAGGGAAATAAACTTTGACGGAGGCTTCTCCAACCTACTTGAGACAGGGCAGATGGGAAATGAAACTAAATAATTCCTTGTTAAGAATAGTTTGGGATTTGTAGGATAAAGGCCATTTTTTTGCTTGAATATTAAAATAGTGAGGAATAATGTACAAAGAATTGTGATAAATTATCCATTACTGGAATTTTTAAAACCAAATGTGATTTTTTTTTTAAAGTGCTCACCTTGAAGAAAAACCACATTCAGAGAAATCCTATGGTCATAACTACACAGGAGGTAATGGTTCGTGATCAAAATGGTTAAAAACCCCCTTAGATATACAACATTGGTGGTTCCAGTCACACAGTGGCCACACTGGGATGTGCTAAAGTGGCTGAAACACTCAGATCCTGGATGAGGCACTGCTATACTTGTAATAAAAATACACAGATCAGTGGAGTTTGAGGAGCCCAAGCGACATTTTTCATTACCAGCCACCAAAGACCTGATACGTAAGATCTTTGAGAAGCCAGGAGGTCCTGAGCCATGGTGCCCAGAGGCCAGGTCTGTTCCCTCATACTGGGTCCCCCTTTGCATTTCGATCTCAGACGCTGTCCCCCGGATCCCCAAAACGTCCAGAGCCGTTTCCTATGCAGGTGATGGCTGCAGGTGCCAGAGGAAGCTGTGCAATGGCAAACAGGAGCTGTGTCCCATGAGAAATGCTCTTTTCTGATGGAAATTCAAGAACTTTTGCTGGGCTATTGTAGTATCTCTCCTCCAGCCACTCTAAATTCTAATAATAGCCTGCAAATACCAGATAGGTTTCATTTAAATATATCATCAATAGTTTTTAAGAACTCTGATAGCAACTTGGCAATACAAAATAAACCAGTATTTGATCTGCTTGACAATGTATTGGAAATCTTAAGTTGATCTTAATTCATCGCTGTTATAAAGTACAGTATTTGTTACCTCTGCGGATTGCTCTGTGGAAATATCAAGTTCAGTTTCTATGACAACAAGAGTCATAAATGCCAAAATTCTTCCTGTTCACTTTCTTTTTTCAGCTTGAAGATGAGTCATTTTTTTCATTCTTTTAAATTAACCTTTTCCTTTCCCCTGGAATTTAATAATCCAGACAGGACATGCCTTGCCTTCTGGATTCACCATGTCCATTTATTTTACCACAGCCAAGGTGTGCTTGAAGAATTTTTAAAAAATCATATTCTTTTGCCCAGAAAATGCTCAGATCATGGAAATGTGATGAAAGGTGGCAAAAGAAAGTCCCAGGGTCACCTTGCAGAAGCAGGACTTTTCCAACAGCTGCATCCTGGTTACGGCTGTGTGGTGGCAAGGCCGAAGCACGCAAGGGTGGTACTGGTGGCCAAAGACATCCCCACAAACAAGTAACAAGGCAGGATATATTTTTTGCAGCTCTTTGTCAGAGTATTGGGGTCAGCAGTGCTGTTAAGATCCACAGTTGCAGAAGAGCAGCACTGTGCTCATGGATTTAGGGTGTCTGGCAAGGAACCAGGAGTCCAGAGGGCCAGAAAAACATGAAAAAAGTCTTTTATGAAAAGTTTTCCCTGTGGTATAGCAGAAATCGAACTCTTCAGATTATTTCAACAGATAGAGCTGTAGTTTCAGTGTGCCAGGGTTTCCCTCTCTTGCTTTAGCGTCCAGATGGCCTGGTGTCTCCAGCTCAGGTAAGCTGGAGCATGTGTCACTTAGGAAACTTCACACATCAGTATTTCCAGGATGCTATCTTTGAACTCCTGGTATTATGGGAAACAACTCCATGCAGTCAAATGTGCCTGCTCTGTTATTGCTCTTTTCTAGACATTTGCATTTGACTACCCTTTAAGAGAGAACACGGGGGCTGTACCCTTCTTTTGAGTTGACACGGTCATTCTTTGCTGCCACATAAATGATGCTTAGGTTGATTTGATCCAAGGTTTTAAATTTCTCATGAATGCCAAATCCTGTCTTTGAGTGTCACCAGTGACGAGGTGAGTCTATGGTTTCCTATGTCTATGGCTTTGAGGGGAGACCTTATCGTCTCTGCAGCTCTCGAAAGGAGGGGGTAGCGAGAGAATTTCGGTCTCTGCTTCCTAGGATCTAGCAGTGGGATGAGACGAAATGCCCCCAAGTTGTGCCAAGGGAGGGTGAGATTGGCTCTGAGAGGAAATTTCTTCCCCAAAGGGTTCTCAGGGACTGAAAGGGGCTGCCCAGGGCAGTGGTGGGGTCCCCATCCCTGGAGGGGTTTAACAGATGGAAGATGAGGTGCTGAGGAACATGGGTCAGTGGTAGACAGGGCATGGTTGGGCTTGGTGATTTTAGAGGTCTTTTCCGACCCAATGATGCTATGATTCCTGGAGAAGGACATCATCACACAGCAGCCATGATCAGTCATGGGCACACGCTCATCCACAGTCCATCAAGGGTCCCCTTTCACACTGTGGGCATTTCTTGTGAAGGCCTGCATGGCTCTGAAGGAACTGTGGGAGGTGTGAGCACATGGACACGGATTGGGTGGATCAAGGTTAGGGTGGGCACAGCCCAGTCCGTGATCCCTCCTTTGCTTTTGAGGATGTCCTGTTCTGTGGACTCCCACACCAAGTGGGCTCCCAGCCCCAGCATGCTCCCACAAAGTCCTCCCCTCCCGCCCCCTTCTGATGCTGGAACAGCAAAGCCCATTTCCATCTTAATTATACAAAAAGGCTATGCAAAATGCTGCAGCCACGTAGTTTATGGGAATACACGGAACAATTTACAACCTGCAGGAGCAATAAGAGCCCCCTGTTCTGCAGAGCAGGGGTTCTTATTGCTCCTGCAGGTTGTAAATTGTAGAAATCATTTTACAGTTCCTCTTATCTGTCATTTTTTCCTCTCTTCCCTACAGCCCTGTCTCACTGCAGCTCTTCTCTGCACGTGACAGAGATGTTCTAAGTGTAAGTCCAGTATTGCCCTGATTTTGAGCAGAATACATCAAGATGGGAGTTCATGAAAATTACTGCCTTTACAGAGAGTTCTGCAATGCAAATGGACCTTGATGCGGGGCTGGCTCCTTTTTCCTCCAGAAAAGAGCTGTACTTTAAACAAGACCCATTATCCAGATGCTACATGTGGTGGAAGGACTCATGATGTTCAGTGCTCGTGACTGAAGTAGGACGATGCTGTGGCTCCAAACACAGCACTTCCCTTGCACAGGGCTTTTTTTGTCAACTTTTGCATCTGTTTCCGCTGTAACAAGTTGGCCAGTGAGGCATTGCTGTCCTGACAGTGCTGCCATCAGAATAAAGCAGGTTTTAGGCTGACTTTTGTGGGAGAATCAGGTCGGTGCTGGGTACAATGAAAATTGTATCATTCTGTCATTTCTCCACTGTAGACTCTGTACTGTAAACCCATAGGAAATACAGGCAGCTGGTTGCACACCTCACTATGCAAGTTGTGCCATGCCACTTTTCTGCCCTCGTTCATGAACCTGTTGAGGATTTTTCAGAGCCGTGTAGCATCATCATCACCAGATGGCTGTGCCAGCAGGCAGAGCTGAGGAGCTCATGCGACATTTGCTTTGGTATTTGTTTGCTCCTGAGAATATTCCTATGCATATTCATTCAGAAACAGCTCTCAAGGTAAGGCAAATATCTCACCTGTCAAAATGTAGTGTGCATCAAACTTTAAGGAGGTTGTACAGGAGTGGTACTCAATGGAAGAAGTAAAATGTAGAGCATAATTAAATCCCTTGTAAAAAAAGACATCTTTAACTTAAGTGAGGCTTCTTTCACAGGAAGCTCAATCACTAAGACGTTGATGTGGTGGCAGTACCAAACACAACCCCACAGACCTGCAAAGGCTGCTGCAGCGTAGCTGCCCCATCATTCACAGCAAAACTGAATTGCAGTGAAACCCAGCAGGAAAGGGCTGGTTTGGCAGCGATGATGGAGAAAGAAAAGACTGGGGACACACCAATGCTGAAACCTGCAGGAAGGCTTTTAAAGCACCATGCATCAACCCCCTGCACCTTTGGCATCTCCATGGTCTTCTCAGGGCACCATGTACTTGGATTAGAGAAGAGAAAAAGGCTGCCTTAAAGTCAAGTACTTGCTGGGAATTTCAATACATCTGAAGTTCTACATATGCACTGGAGATACTGGGGAAATCTGGCTTATTTGAAGGGCTGTTTTTAGTGCATGGATGATCCAGAGAAAGGCACGACAGGACCAACAGCAGCTGAGTCAGGACAGCATACACTGCTGCCATCACATCCCAGGGAAAGGACAGCAGCAGGGACAGGCCACACAAAACGCTTAATTAAGACTGAGATAGGAAAAGAAAAATACTTCACCTAAAAAAAGCGATGTCAGATTTTGCTTTTACAGGGCACAGGGCCCTATTCTTTATCTTTTAATGCAGATTCAATCTGGCAAAGAACAAGAGTGTGATAGGATGACACAGTACATTAAAATTATGCATTGCCTCGCATGGCCCTCACATGCATGTGCTGCACGCATATGGCACGGGATATATTTAACACAATGCTGCTACTTGGTGCTTTCAGACATCTGAATTCCGCATGAGATGTTAATTGCCGCAGCTGAGTGGTGTTTGCTGTTGACTTGCTGCAGCAGCCAGCGTGCAGGGGAAGTTTTACCCCCAAGGGAACCACATGAGTTAAAACTGGATTGGTGATGTGTTTGTGAAGTATTTTATGTCCAAGATTATTTTTTTTCTAATGCTGAAGTTCACTCCTCCCTAGCAGCAAGGTTTGCAGAGCCCATCTGCTCAGCAGCACATGAGCTGTGCTGTGTCCTGGCTCCTCACCCAGTGTTCCCAGTTCAAAGTGTCTGCGCTGACCTGGCCAGGAGCAGCTGTGCCTTTGGAAAGGCCAAGAGCACCCAAAGCCAGACCAAAGTGACCAATCATTCCCTAATTGCATGGATGCACTGGATGCAAACTTCAGTGAGAAATCCTGTCTGTAGAAACACAGGCAGAACTTCTGATACAAAATCTTTGCAGTAGAAAGCTGCAGTATGTTTGTTTCCCCCAAAAAAAAATTATCTGGGAAATATCTAATATATTTAATGAAAATATTCTAGCAACTTCAAAGAAATGCAGCAGTCATAGCACAGAGGTTGTTATAATTTTTTGAGACACTTCACTTACTAGAAAAGGCACTTCAGCATGAAAGCCACTCTGCCTCTACTGATGTAGACAGAAAGTGCTGAGTTTTAGTGCAACCAGCTCAGACACCCAGACCTTATGGTGTCCCTTCCCAAGGACTGAGGTTTGTCAGCAGGAGAGAGCAGAGTCCACCGTGTCCCAGCAATGAAGCTGCACCTTAAAACTCCCGTCCTGATCCTCATTCCCTTGGACAACATTGCCTCTCTTTTTGGAACCCAGGGCAGTGGTGGAGTCACCATCCCTGAAGGAGTTAAAAACCATGTGGATGTGGCACTTGGGGACATGGTTTAGTGGCCATGGTGGGGTTGGGTTGAGGGCTGGACTTGATGGTCTTAGAGAGCTTTTCCAGTTTTAAGGATTCAATGATTCCACAATTAATTTTTAAGGCCAACCTTTCATTCAGCACATGAGTACCCACATGGGTGCTTGGCTCCATCAGCTATGCTGCAGGTGACCAATGCAGGAAGGCAGCAGCCCCAGAAGCAGGGCTGGGAGTGCAGGGCACAAGCCTGGAGTTGGCACCTGGCCCTCAGACATGTCCCCTGTGTCCCCATGGCTGTAGGCAGGACCCTGATGGAAAAAACCTTGCTCCTGCTTGGCTGGGCTCACCCCTTCACACAGCAATGGTGAACACAGGCTATGGGCATCTCCTGTCCTCCACCTTCAGCTGTGCAATGTGGTGATGATTAATAGCTCAGGAAGGAGGTTCATGGACCTCGCCAGGTGTCTTTCACTCATCCATCTGTCGTGCCAGGAACATAAATAAAACATTTAGTTTAATACAGTGCTTCTTACAGCCCTGTTATGCAAAATGTGGCTTGGCTGTAACTCCTGGGACAGTGTCCATCCTCCTTTTCTTTTCCTTCAGCTGTAAAAAAATTTGAACAAATAATTCAGGAAAAAAAAGTCACCATTTTTCCATCGTTTCATTCCTTTAGAGGGAAGAGGCTGAATCCAACAGCACAAGGACAGGCAGTGACTGAGTGCAGAAGCAAATGACCTCCTGAGGGAGTGCCGAGAGCAGACCCATCCTTGCTGTGCTGGAAATCCCTCTTTTCCCAGTCCTCACTCAGGCCCTATAGAGAAGGTATTTGGTGTATCAGAGCCTGCGGTGTTTTGCCCAGCAGTGATGTTTTCACTTATCTACAAAGCTTTTTCAGAAAGAAGCCATCTCTTCCCATGGTTTCGGTACAATCTCAGGGGAGAGGGATTGCTCCAGAGAAGGTGTTTGTGTGTGCTCCAAACTCCACAGCATGGGGCTGGGTTTTGCCTTATTTTTGTGTTATAAAGGTGTTATTGAGAGGGGAATTCAGTGCTCCAGCTCCATCCTCAGTGTTTTTCCCTCTCCTGTGCATAAGCAGTAATTTGTACTCTAAGAGATGTGCAGTGACCTCTTTTTTTTCAGTGCGAGAAATGTTTTCATTAAAAATAAAATAGCAGATACACGGAGACACTTCCTCTTGTACAGCCTCCTGTTCTGAATATAAAACAGGAATGGCCAAGCTCTACAGTGGGTTTTATTGTGCTATGCAGCTGGAAATGAGAGAGCAAGTGAGAGAGGGAGGTTGGGTTATTGCATTACAAATAAACTTTATAAGCAGCTCTATAATTTCCATAAATAGATAATTAGTAGCAGTAATAGTAACAACAACAGTAATAAAATCTTTAAATCATATTCTTTGTTTTAACATAAGTATTGAAATGATTCGAGGAACAATTCCTTACTTTAAATACACGGCTTGTTCCACTGAGGCCAGACAGCAAAATGTGTATGCTGAAAGGGAAATATTTTATTGTAATATATGCTGAATCAGGACCTGCACACAATTTAAGAAGAAAAAGCTCTTCACTCTGGACCTTGCACTACATTCCTTTTTAGCTGAAGATATGTAGTCTCATTTGCACTGTGAATATTTATAACTGTGAATTTAAATGATCTCTTTTTCAGCAGAGAAGCTTAATAGTCTAAGGCTGCTTAAATCATTTGCTGGGAAATATCCACAATGTGAACACAAAACAGGATCAAAAACCATTTAAACAAATTCCTGGAGTCATGCATGTATTGGGTTTTTCTGAGAGGGGTTTTTTTGGTTGTGTCTTTGGTAACGGGGGAAGGGCTATGGAGATGGCCCTTTAAGAAGCTACTTGAAAAGCTCCCCCTTTTCCTTTGTCAGACCCACCTCTGACCAGGGCCAAGCCAATCAGCACCCCTGCGAATTCATGTATTTAAGAGGGGTGCAGGGCATGCCTCACTCTCTCTGGCACCGGCCCTGACCAGCGCAGCCCCAGGTGCGGGTGGCGCGGACCCAGCCTTGCCCAGCTGAGCTTGGCCGGTCCAGACCACAACTTAAGCTTAAGCCCCACTGCAG
>NW_010199181.1:0-1463 GCF_000695765.1 Mesitornis unicolor
GCTTTAAGTGCAATGGCTCTGGATACAACTACATTAAGTGCAACGGCTTAAATGCAACAGCTTTAAGTGCAATAGCACCATATACAATGGTGATAAGTGCAATGGTTTTAGATGCAATGGTGTTAAGTGCAACAGCTTAAATGCAGCAGCTTGAAGTGCAATGGTGTTATATGCAATGGCTTTAAGCGCAATGATGTTATGTGCAATGGCTTTGAGTGCAATGGCTCTGGATACAACTACGTTAAGTGCCATGGCTTAAACGCAACAGCTTTAAGTGCAACGGCGTTACAGGCAACAGCGTGAAGTGCAACAGCCTCATGTGCGGTGGCTTTAAGCACAACAGCGTTAGATGCAACAGCATTAAATGCAACAGTGCTGTATGTGACAGCTTTAAGTGCGACAGGATTAGATACAACAGCGTTAAGTGCAACAGCGTTAGATGCGATGGTTTTAAGTGCAACACCATCGTATGCGATGGCTTTAAGTGCAACAGCATCGCATGCGATGGCTTTAAGTGCAACAGCGTTAGATACGATGGCTTTAAGTGCAACAGCGTCAGATGCGATGGCTTTAAGTGCAACAGCATCGCATGCGATGGCTTTAAGTGCAACAGCGTTAGATACGATGGCTTTAAGTGCAACAGCGTTAGATACGATGGCTTTAAGTGCAACAGCGTTAGATACGATGGCTTTAAGTGCAACAGCATCGCATGCGATGGCTTTAAGTGCAACAGCGTTAGATACGATGGCTTTAAGTGCAACAGCATCGTATGTGATGGTTTTAAGTGCGACGGCGTTCGCTACAACAGCGTTAAGTGCAACCACCTTAAGCACAGAGGCTTTAATTGCGACCCCGCCGGGGGTTTCCAAGAGGCTCAGGGTTTTACACCCTCGCCTGTTGCTGCTCATCCCCTCTCATCACAGCGATGCTCCTTCACCCTCTGGTGACCGTGGCCCGGCGGTGACAACCCCTCCAGCCATTACACAGCATCCCCCAGCCTCCGCTGACGACCGCACCGATTACAAACTCGCTCCGATCAGTTATTTTTTCTTTTACAGCGTTTTCAGGACTTGGGGTGGCTCAGGTTTGGGGTTTTTCTCCCCCCCCACCCCCTTCATTTGGCTGCGATGGAAACTGCAGACTCGGGAGCTCGCGGTCCCCAGCTCCCTCCTTCGACAGCAAAATCTCATTTAATCAAAAGATGCGGTGAGTGGATGTGCAGAAGCACTTCTATTTTTTTTTTCCCCTTAAGAACTGCCATTTTAGCTGTAGCAAACAAACACGCCGCATTGTCCCCGTCACACGACTCCCCCCGAAAACCCTGCCTGCGAATCCCCACGGCCCGGCCCCGCCGAGCATCCCGGCGCCCGGGAGAAAGAGGGGGTTTTTTGGGGCGGAAAAGAGGAGAAAACTGGGGCTGAGCCGGGTTTGCGGGGCTGGCAGCGGCGTGGCGGGCAGATGTG
>NW_010199181.1:1666-3058 GCF_000695765.1 Mesitornis unicolor
GGACCGGTCCTCAGGGGGGCTGGGTTTGGGGTGCATCGCTCTCATCCCGCATCCTGAGCAGCGGTGGGGACAGAGGGGACAGGGATGGGGAATTTTGGTGCTGGGTGTCCTGTCAGAAAGGCTCCCGGCACACACGTGGAGTGAGGGACACGGAGGGGACCCCAGCACGCGTGGATGGGGAATGGGGACCCCACTGCCATAGGGATGGGGATCAGGAAAGGCTGCAGGGGACCCGGGACCCCAGTGTCATAGGGACAAGGACAAGGGAGCACAGCACAGGCAGGCAGGAGACTGGGGACCCCAATGCCATGGGGATGGGGACTGGGGACTCCAATGTCATGGGGATAGGGGCTGGGGATCCCAATTTCATGGGGATGGGGACTGGGGATCCCAGTTTCATGGGGATGGAGACTGGGGATCCCAATTCCGTGGGCTGGGGACAGGGGACCCCTACACATGCAGGGAGGGAAGCAGAGACCCCAATGCTGCAGAAACAAGGAGCAGGAACCCCAGCATGCACAGGCAGGGGACAAGGGACACCAACGCCATAGGGATGGGGACACTGGCGCACACGAGCAGGGGACGAGGACCCTGCTGCCACATGGATGGGAACCGGGGACCCCAGCACACACAGGCAGGGGATCAGGGACCCTGGTGCCATGGGGACAGGGATGGGGGACCCCAACACATGCAGGGAGGGGACTGGGGACCCTGGCACATGTAGGCAGGGGACAGAGGACCCCGATGCCATGGGGACAGGGACTAGGAACCCAAATACATGCAGGGAGGGGATGAGGGACCCTAATGCCTTGAGGACAGGGACTGGGGACACCGATACCTTGGGGACAGCTCACTCCCAGTGTGCCAGTGCCAGAGATCCCCCAGGAAGGGCTCTTTGGGACACAAACCCACAGCACAACCACGCATCCCTGAGCCACCGCGCCACCGCGTCCCCAGTGGGGACACCAAAACCCCACCAGGAAAGGCCAAAGTTAAAGGGGGGGACATTTTCCCTTGCCAAGGTCCCACCGGCTCCTCCTCCGAGCCACCTCTCCCCTTAATTACCTGCGATAAAGGGTCCAGGTCGCTAATCCGACAAACAAACCTCGTCACAGCTAATTAGGTGCCAAAGGCCACGGGGCTCGTTATGGGGCCACCGTAACAACCTACGAGGACTCTGCTCCGGCGCTGCCCATCCCTCTCCAGCATGATGCAACGTCGGGGCCACACGGCATCCCCGCCACCCAGCAGCACCCAGTAACCCCCAGTAACTCCCGGTACCCGGCACCTGCGCCGGGGTCTTATTTCCCCAAGCATCCGCGGCTCCGGAGGCGGCTCCGGCGTTGGCGGGCGCACGCGCCGGCGCATGCCGGGTGCCGGATCCGAAGCGTC
>NW_010199182.1:0-8650 GCF_000695765.1 Mesitornis unicolor
ATGGTGCTTTACCACTGAAATCTTGAACACTCTGCTACACAACTATTACAGTGCAGAACTTTATGGCTCAACCAGAATGCATATCCCAGACTGCTCTTCTGAATGAGGAAGAGTAGTAGCACTGAGCATCCCTTCAGTGTCCTTGTGCTGACATTAATTCTTGCTCGGTCAGGCTCAGTCTAAAGAGACTATTCTCAACAAAATGGATAGGGACCATCAGAATTTCAGTGTCCTAAGGAGTTGCCCTGAATTTATGTGCAGAAAAGACCATCATATAACATCACAAGTAAGTAAATAAGAAAGGAGCTAATAGAATTAGAAGTAACATCAGAAAGCAAAGAGGGGGACAAGACAAACAAGAGCAGCAACTTGTGTTTTATCTTCTCAGACTTTCACTTAACTGAAATGAGTATGTTGTGTATGTAGAGCCCATTCTATGTAAGGATCTCCAGCATTTTTACAATAGCTGATTATGCACCTGTGTCTACATTGTAAGACTATCTCAGTATACAAACTGAAAAACACTGCAGTTTGTCTGATTTTTCATTGCTTGTCCCACAGTTTGGAGAACACCAGTCCCCTGATATTCTGAACAATATACTTTTTTAATCTTTTCAGCATAGACTTTTGCTGCACATTCATTACTCTAATTTCAGTCTTAATGTTCTTTCATGCTTTCAAGTGGTACACGGGCAAATCTTGATGATAATGCCTAGATTTTTTTCTCTGATAGCTGACAAGTAATTCCAAAGCCATCAGTGTGTGCAGGAAAATTCAATTACTCAGTCTGGTGCTGAGACTCAGTCCAGTAGGCGTTCTTTTGCCTGGTGTACCTCCATCTATAAGATCATCTCTCTGTCTTTCCAAATGTTTTCCTCAGCATCTGACTCTTATCATCTGCCAATGTGTAACTCATTTAGCTGGTTCACTTAGGCTCTCTTAGAATTTATGTAATCCTTATGTAATTTATGTAATCCTTATGTAATTTATGTAATCCTTCTGCTCTTGTGGGATTTAGTTGATTTTTGTGTGTTGGAAAGCTTTTTTCTTTCATGCGCATTTTTATCCTATCTTTAATGGAGATTTTTATCCTATCTTTCATGCAGTTAATGTAGTTAATACAGCTTTAGGTGTTTATTCTTGTTATAAATTGATCTTCCATGAAGTATTCATTTTGTCACAAAAGAATTTATTGTTTATTTTGTTATTTTGTTTTCATCTGTGTGATTCTCACTTTTTACTGTTTTCAGATAGCTTGTAACTAGTTACTAGCTGAAGATACTTTCAAGATATGATTAATAACTAATTCTTAAAAATGTGTTTTGAAATAATTGTTTCAAAATAAAATCCGTTATTTCTGACTGGCAAGACAGAATCAGAATAGCTACTAGACATTACTTTACCAGTTTTAAAGAATTACAGACAATATTGCTATTTTTAAATACTGTAAGAAAGATTTTATTTTCTGCTTTACCTGTGCTGCTTCAGGCTCTTCTGCATAGATTTATGTTTAATATCCAGAATTCTCTCATCTAATCTTTCCACAGATACTTTCCACAATGTTGACATAAAATAGAGTTCACCCAAAAGTAATGATCATTCTTTGGTAAGTTTATCACAGGATCACAACAACTCAGGTCAACATTGGCTATCTGGTGGCCCTGTGATAGCTCCCTCAGGAGAGTCATGCTTTCAGGTGACCTCATCATACATAATAAAAGTGTTACAATTCAGTATGGTTCTCCTACTAATAAAGTAGTTAAAATAATTTTCTGAAAATCCATTTTCTTTCAAAAAAAAGTGCTCAGATATTTTGAAGATAAAATTAATGGGTGGAAGTTCTATTGATAGTTGTAAGTTATTTTTCCACTTAATTTTCTCTGTTTCTCTTTTGAAGTTGTTATTTCAAAAGTAATGACCCATATATAGGATCATGGTATTTCAGCTAAAAAAAAGTCCTTATGGTTCAGTTTCCTCAGAAACTCTCAATTTGTTGTGTGTTGTTTCGGGTTTTTTTGTATCTTTCATATTGATTTAGTTGAGTTACCTGCTGTCACTTCAGATCTTCATGATTCAGAATTCGGTAGATATAGTGAATGAAAGTAAAGTAATAGTTGGGGATGAGCTCCTTCTTTTACTTATAATGCTACTGGAAAAAACTTGAAAGTGGTGCATAGTGTGATGCATATTTAAAGGCATTTTAGACATATGCTTCTTTGATTTCTGAAAATTAAATAGAAAAAATAGTAGAAATTTTGAGGAGAAAGGAGCTTCTCGAAGGTTTTTTTCCGACCGTCCTATGAAATTTCTTTTATGTCCTTAATGGGTACTTTGAATTGTCTTTTCATTGGAAATGCCATAATCTTATAATTACATTTTTGTGCTGATAAGCTGTGCTCTTCCCTGGAAGGTTTTCTACAAAGCAGCATGCTAGCATTGTGATATATACTAACATTATATTATATACACAAAGGCTAATATTTCAAATTCTTTTTAAGAGTTCATTTTCATTAGTCCAGAATTACACACTCCAACTAATTTAATTGGAAAGATAAAGGTAATTATGAGGTTATCAACTCTAACTGCTTCCAAATTCTTGTTTGGTGCTTGATAGTTTTAATCAATGAAAAGTCATCTTCTGCCAAAATTCCATGCAGTGATATCTCCAATATGAAGGTGTGAGATATAATAATGTCTTATTCATCACTAAGCACTAATGACAGTAATATATACAGTATGCCATATAAAGGACTTTTTATGAAGCGTTGGCAGTATAATACTAAACCTAATCCACTAAGTGTGAATCCTCTTACAGAGTTACGACTACAACCGGTTTTTATCACATTGTTCCAACAAATAATTATCTTCTTCCAGTTTCTTTGCTGACATACTTTAAACATAAAATACAGTCTTAGACAAACCTTTAGTATCCTTAGAATTGATAAAAAATCCATAAAGGCATTGACAACAAGGCATAGTTCTGTAAATGTGCTGTTGACTGAAGGTTGTTTCCTTGGCTGCAGGGTAAAGATCCTAAAGAAATGGTGCTTTATATGGTTTACTTTGACTTCCATAATCTCAAAATATCACAACCATCACAGATCTATTTTATCAAAAAAATTAAGTTGAATATTTTGTTTCAGCTTTGTATCTGTATTGCCTCTAGATACCATGAAGGAGAAATACAATTTACAGAACTGGGAAAATAAGGACTAGGGCTTCACATCACTGAGAAGCATGGAAATAATTTTGTGGTTGCCTTATAGATTTATAAATTGTAATGGTCTTCAGTCAATTTAGAGAGTATATCATATTTAATAAGCTTAAGCAGGGCCTAGCATTTTGCTGGGCACCTTTACGTGAAAAAAACGAAATAATGTGGTGGTGAAACTGTTGACTTGAGTTTGGACCAATTGCCTAACTCTTTTTTTTGTTGTTTTTAGTAGAAAAGTCAGGCTTGCCCTGCAGTTCAAAAAAAGTTATTTGAAGGTATATTTGTATATTATTAATAAGTCTGAGTATCTCTGCTTTTTACTGTAGAATACTGCAGCCCTGTGTAATGCTGATGTGTAATTAATAATTTGTCAACATTGACCAGCTTACTTTTTGTAAAAATGCACCAGTGTTCTGATGTCAAATACTATTTAAAAATAAGTCTAACATCCTAAATAAGTATAAAGAACTGATTTTTCAGGTGAAGGCATGATTAAAATATTCTTAAATCTTGAATGTGGTTTTGTATATTAAATATAGTTCTGTAGAAATTATAAGTAAAAAATTTAAAATTATGTGAAAGTAAAGTACACTTGGAGCATATAGAGAAACATGGCTTCTTATATCTATTACAGTATTACAATTTTTGTCCATGCTTTGATATAGATCATTAATGATGAGAGAAAAATGATGATGCCTTGCTTGATTTGGGGGTAAATGAAAGCCTGTAATACAGCCTGTTATTTTTATGGATCAGGACTGTATGTTGTCATACATGTAATTTTTGCAGCTTAATGCTGAAGTTTAGTCTTCACTTTGAAGTTTTCAAGAACTTTTATTATTCTTTTGGAAAATAATACATTCATAATCAGATTTCTGTTTGCAGAGGAAAGGAAAAGCTTCCTAATTATGGGTTTTACGTCAGCAGAAAGCTGGTGGAAGAATCCACCAGGAAAAAATACACTTCCCTTTTCCTCTTTTTCTGGTTCCAATGGGATCCAGATCTATCCTGTGTGTCACATTAGAAAACTCTAGTCTTGCAAGAAATTTTCCCTTTGAAATTCAAGTGTCTTCCACCCGTTTCTTACATGTTCTGGTAAGAAGTATATTGCAGCATCAGCCTTCCCTGAGCTTGCAGAGATTCTTGTCCCACCTAGCGGGCCTGCTAAATGAACTAATAAGTCCAACTGTCCGAACAAAGTAAACCAGTTTCATTGAGACAACCAAGCTTTTAAAATAATGAAGTGGGTGATTGTGTTTCATTAGTTTATTCAAGAAATTTGGGAAATGAACCTGGGTTTCAAATATAGACAAAGAATTTGCTACTGCTGAGCTAAGTCCAGCGAGTCTGTTAAGATAAGTAATGATATTCTCAAGTATAGATTTTTATATAATATCCTAGAAGTTTGTTGTTGTTTCATTAATAATCTTATTACATCAAATTGAAGGTGGTTTTCCTCAACCAAGTTTTACTTGTAAACTTCTGTTGATGGTGTCGCAATCATGACGAGAAAAACTTACCTACGCAGTTGCAGATAAGCAGGCACTTCTTTATTAGCAGCGCTGGGGAACAGAGGGTAGCGCCTCAAAGGTATGTTCTGCCCTTCATACATTTTTACAGCCTATTTATACATGTTTAACAAAACATATCCTACAAGGTTTCTTAGCAAGGCTTCCTAAACAAACATATCCTACAATGCTTCTTAGCAAGGTTTCCCAAACAAACATATTCTACAATGTTTCTTAGCAAGGTTTCTCAAACAAACATATTCTAAACAAATACCTATTCTAACCACATAATTATTAACTCACCTTAATTACCTTAATTGGTCAAAATATTTTTCAATTCTACTACTAAAACAAATACTCACTCAACTGGTCGGACTTCCCCAACTGGCCAGAATTTTCTTGTAACTACAACACTTCCAGTTGCTTCTTGTCTTGTTAGAAAAGGCAGTTTTGCATCATCTACCAAACAACTGAATTTCTTGGCATGAGAAGGATTTAAAATAGAAAACGGAAGGTCCAGATTCTTGAATTGAGGTGATGAGGGTTTTCTCCATAAGAACCCTATCTCTAGCGCAACTTACCAAATATGAGGTGAGGCTCTGTCTGTCTTACTTTAAAATCTTATCTCTTTTGAACAGTTATCCAGTATTAATTCTTACTCCAGAAAGAAGAGCCAGAAAGAAAAATTAGGAGGGAAAAGAAGAAATAGAAATAGGAAAGAAAAATAGAATAAATAAGGATAACTCAAACTTGCTTGAGTTAGGAGAGACCATCAGCAGAATTTTTTCAGCTAAACTTAGCACAAGTGCTGAATTTTGAATTTGGCATTCACATACTGAGGTATTGAGTGTGTCAGAAGTGAAGGAGGCAGAAAGACCTTCTTGGAAATGGTGCATGGGAGAACTCAGACTCCATCTTGTGTTTGGATCCATTAGTCCCTCTTTTTGTATTAGTTACACTATTCACAAATGACTTTATTAAAAAAAAAAGAAACTACAAATTGTTTGCTTTATTTAGTAACCTTTAACAATATTGCTAAACTCAGTATGAAGTCTTTGTTGAAAACAAATGCACCACTTTATCTACTACCCGCCTTCAAAAGCAAACTTCATAAAAACAGAAGATACACAAAACGATTGCAGTCATGTTAGCAAATATGAATCCTGTTGCTAAAGTCTTATTGCTTGCTATCCTTGTTTCACATTCACTTTATGAAAAGGTTTAAGCTGCTTAAATGCTGGAACTGATGAAACTATACATAAATGATTAGGAATGCTCGGCTAATGATTTCCAGTAGAGCTCATCACAGAGTTTCCTCGTGAGCACATTGCTCTCAATTTTGAATGCTACTTAGACTTACAAAAATCTTTCATTGAATAAATTGAGTCAATTCTGTTAATATTGTCACAGATTGGGTTTTTCATTGTGGATTGTATCATTCTCTGCAGTGATTGCCTGTTGTCTTGGCAGAAAGATGCATTTTGACCATTTCTGTCTGCCAGTGACAATTTTTTCCCCTAATTTAGGAATTCCTACTTCTTATGAAGGCCAGCTGGAAGCAGCTAAGGCATTACAGCACCTTCCTCAGCTGTTGACCTTGAGAATATGTATTCTCTCCAGAATATATATCTTTGGCAGGGAACAGAAAGAGGGAATCTTGGGTAACGGGTGTGCATGCCAAGTATAAGGATTGTTATATTTAACGCCTAGGTTTCTGTCCTTGAAATTATGTAGAAAAGAAGTTCAAAAGTAGGACAAAATTCAAACAAGGTAGGTAGATTTTATTTGAAAGAAAAACTTTCAAAAAAAAAAAAAGCTGTTAACTATATTTATCCAGGAATTTTTTGTAATCTTTATCAGGAATGTTTTACATGTCTTGCTGCTTAAACGGTTTTACAGTACCTTTAGGACTGTCCAAAATGCACAGATTAACAGCCATATAAAAAAACCACTGACTGCATATTAGAACATTTAGTCTAAACCTACAAATGCAGTTGTCCTTTGAGAATTTTTGCTAATCAGCTACATGGCCTTAAAGTGTAGTTCATCTGAACAGTCAGAAGTAAAATGTAATTAACTGCCACAAAAATAAAGTATAGCGCATGCAAGAATGAAATCTGGGAGATGGAGGGGATGGGAAGAAGAGCTATAGAGAAGTATTCTGCATTCACTAGTAATAAAAGCTGTGGGTTTAAATAAATATGAAATCAGCTGAACTGATGTGAGTTATTACAGATTGGTTTGGAGTGGGCATTTTCTCTAGATTTTATATGTATAAGCTTTATATTCATATATATTTATGTGAAAATCATGGAAAATACAAACAGTTTTGACAGATAGATTGCTTTCTTTCTGATGAAATTCACTGCTTAATCTGTAAAAGTGAAAGTATTTTTTGTTTTCTATACATCTAAAGTTTTGTTACAGTTTTAAATGTAAATATTCCAGAAGTATACAGAAGCCATGCAGCTTTAGCTGCATACCACAAGGGCTTCTTAAAATGCTAGAGCTGCACATCACAGAATCACAGAATCACAGAATCACAGAATGTCAGGGATTGGAAGGGACCTCAAAAGATCATCCAGTCCAATCCCCCTGCCAGAGCAGGAACACCTAGATGAGGTTACACAGGAAGGCGTCCAGGCGGGTTTTGAATGTCTCCAGTGAAGGAGACTCCACAACCTCTCTGGGCAGCCTGTTCCAGTGCTCTGTCACCCTCACTGAGAAGAAGTTTCTTCTCAAATTTAAGTGGAACCTCCTGTGTTCCAGCTTGAGTCCGTTACCCCTTGTCTTACCGTTGTTTGTCACCGAGAAGAGCCTGGCTCCATCCTCGTGACACTCACCCTTTCTATATTTATAAACATGAATGAAGTCTCCCCTCAGTCTCCTCTTCTGCAAACTAAAGAAACCCAGCTCCCTCAGCCGCTCCTCAGAAGGGAAGTGCTCTACTCCCTTAATCATCTTTGTAGCCCTGCACTGGACTCTCCTGTACCTGTGTTGGAGTTTTGTGAGTCCAAAAGGCATGAGTCTCACCTCTCTTGATGTACATATTTGGGTGCAAGCCCTCTGTTTCTCATTTGGAATGTGTAAGTCTTGCCTCCAAGTAGCAGTATTTAAAATGTCTCTCAAAAGCACTTATATCACAAAACTAAAGGGTAACAACCCCTTTAGTGTTTCTGACACTCAAAGTTTATTCTTTCTTTGCAGGAAACTGTACACCTCCATCTTGAGACAGTATGGTTGGGAAACCTCTCTTGTTATAGCACCCTTGCCTTATCTTTCTCTCTCATTTGAATATTTTTAAAACGTGCTCCTTGAAGCCTGCTGAGGAAATGTGTTCTGAATATTTATGTAATTAAATTTTTCTAGAATAAAAATATTTCAGGATTATTTGAATAGCAGTGACATAAATTTTCAGCCAGTGCTTTTGTCATTCATTGCAAGAAATTGATTAGTATTTCAAGATGTCCTCTATAGTATTTTTTTCCAAAAATGAATGACATTTTTGGGTATTTGTGTCAAAATCATTAGCAACTAGAAGAAAATTGCAAGCTTTAATTTCTTGAATGAATTTGTAGTTAAAGCAATAGAACTTTTGTCAATGGACACAAAAGTAATTCACGCCGTGTGAAAATCTGTTCAGAGAAAGTCAGCAAAGGGGAAAGCATGTATTTTGTTGGTTTGGAATGGTCTTGCATACATCTGTACAGCACTGTCCAAGTTTTCATTCTAATATATTGTGTTACTGTGATAGAAGTAGAACATTACCATTGTTACAGTTCTCACCTGGTTTATTTTCTCATCTTATTCTCTATGGTAACAAGATGGGAACGCTGATTTAAGTCTGTCCCTTTTTGAGCTAAATAGAACTAGTTTTCTATTTTATATTTAGTGATTCCAGCACTGTCCCCACGTGGCCAGAAAAGCC
>NW_010199183.1:0-16469 GCF_000695765.1 Mesitornis unicolor
TAGCCGCAGCCGGGTAGGGCGGGGTTGCCACCGCCTCTCTATAAGGCATCTCGGGTATAGCACTTGTGGGTGTTCTCACCTCATATCTGGGTTCTTCTCAGGGCCTCTAGCGTGTCCCGTCTCCAGCCCTGGTAAGAAGGGACACTTCTGGGTGATGAGTTTGGAGTAGGGATACATGCATGCTCCCACTCAGCTCAGCACTGATGTGCTGCAGTTCTGCTGTGTGTTTACTGGGGTGCAGCGCTGATCCTGTGGGTGCCTCTTCTCCTGCTGGGGACCCTTGGGCTGTTGGTTGGGTGGGCTGAGGTACTGCAGCATGGGGTCTGCATCCTCTAGGCTCTCCTGTGGTGCTCCTCAGGGTCATGGGGGCAGCTCAGGCTGGGGCATGGGTGCAGATGGGGTTTCAGACCAACCTCTCGTTGCTTCACTCTTGAGACTCACAAAAGCAATGACTGAGGTGGTCAGAAGCAGAGAAGGGTCGCCGGCAGCCCCAGCCACCACCATGTCCCCGTGCCCTTAGCATCGCTGGGAAGGCCACGCGCCCTAGGGCAGACTGTGACTTGTTGTGGTGGGATGAGCCATACAACAACAAAATCACTAGTCTTCCAGAGGGAGCCAGGCACTGTGTCCATCCTTGTCCCATGGAGCCCCACACCGAGCGTCCCCTCTCTCCCTGCCACTGAGGGGGCTTGTAGAGGTGCAGGGTAAGTGTTTTCACACACTGTTGTTCCCCCTTTTTGCCACCCTTGAGCATCTTCTGCCTCATCAGAAAGAAAAGATTTAGTTCACCCTGCAATTTATTTTTTCCTATTCCTTTTATGTTTTTTTTTTTTTCATTCTGGCTAGGAAACCTCTTCCTTAAATCTATTGCTCTGTGTTTTGCAACTATTGCTTCCCTGCTATTCAGCTAATTAATTCCCTCTAATCAGGGTAGTTCAAGTGTCCCTCAATAACTTGCTAGAGAGCTCTGGCAGGTTTCTACATAGAAATTTCTACTTGTTTCTGGTATTTTTGGTGAAATCATGCAGCACAGCTCTCAGGGACAGTTCATTTAGGGTTCCTGGGCCATTTTACCCCATTTTTCACCCACTAAGTGACTGGTGAGCTGACCATCACTGCACAACCAGGAGCAAGCTTGAGCCCTGATGAGAGAGAAATGGGCTGGTGCTGCTCATGGCATTTCTTCACCAGATTTGAGCAGGTGAGGAGGTGATGTATCCGGCTTCTCTTCTCCCTCATGCCCTGTAGTGGCACCTTGACCGTTTGGTGCTTCTTGGTTGATACCTTCACCCATCTTTGTTCTGTGACACCTTCCTTCTCAGGCTTTTTATTTTGCAAGGGGCACGCAACTGCCCTTGGCAGTGTGAAATTTTAGCTCGACAGGAGGAATTATGAGCACGTGGGGAGAAAGGGAGCTTTTTCTGGTTTCCAAAGGCCATGATAGCCAGGCTGCAAGAGAACAGTCGTATCATTTTTCTCCCTTATCCGGGATGGAAGGATGGAGGTGGAAAAAAGTCAAAATAGCTTTGAGTGGGTCCATCTGTGCTCTGTGGCCTCCTCTGATCTTGCTGACCTCTGTGTTATCAGAAGATAGTTCTCACATCACCTCCGACTTCAGCTTCTGCAGGGAAAAAACAGCAGCAAAGAGTTTACCCCTGTGAATAGATGTCGAAAAGGCCCAGCAAGTGTGGGGGCAAATGGAGACAATGCTGATCCTGCTGGGATCTGGGCTGGAGACCACACAGTTAAAAGCACCAAAGGAGGCCCCTGGCCATGCCAAGGGTATGGTTTGCACCTGGTCCCTTGGAAGAAGGCTTGTGCCCGATGAGGATACCTCCCTGGAGACGGAGGGTTTGGCCGCAGCTGGTAGAAATCCCATTTTGGATGTGGCAGACGAGCTGAGATGAAGGCAGAGCATGCCAGAGCCCAGGAGAGGTTTCTGCGGTGTTTGCACAATTTGAAATAATAACGAAATCTGTAAAACTCTGGGTAGAGCACGACTAGAATAACAGGCTAAATTTGTTGGATGAATAATTTACGAGAAGAGATTGGCCCTGCTCCAAGAGAGACAAGCACCAGCCTGGTCTCGGGCTGAGCAGCCTGGATGGCTCTGTCCTTGACTGGGAGCTGGTCCCTCTCCTGCCACTCCATCATTGCTGCAATAAAAGCTGATCTCCAGCTGAGGTGCCTATCCCCAGGTCATCACTGCCTCGGGCTGCAGAGATACCTGGAGAAATCCAGGTCCCCTCCAGAAGGTGGCTGTGGTTCGTTTTCAAGGCGCAGCTTTGCAGAGCAGAGCTGGTGGCTGGGTGTTTGTTGCTGGGCCCAGACTCATGGACTCACCTGTCCTCTGCGTCTTTCCCTTCTCCAGCCGATTCTCCATCCTCAGCCACGGTGCCGAGCGGATGGAGGAACAGACACTTCTTGACATTTGGGATGGGAAAGGAGATGAAGTCCCAGCACTGGGAGGAGATGGTGGCCGTGGCTGCGTCAGCCAATTAATGTGATCATGTTTATGAATGTGGATCAGTAATTCCAGGTAAACTCCCTGAGAACAGTGCTATGGGCAAACAAAGCCTCCTGCCTGCCCAGGAGCCTGCTGGCAGCCAGCGGTCCCCGAAAGCGCCAGCACGTTCCTGCTGTGACTCTAAATCACTTCATTTCCTGGTCCCAGCCTGGACACGGCTCATTTTGTCTCCTATTACCATGACACTGGAGCTCACGTCTGTCTTTGCAGGGCTGGTTGTGCCCATGTCCCCTTGGACCTCTCTGTCCCCTCCCTGCCATGGGGGATGGCTGGTAGGACTGAGGAGCTCAGGGATAAGTTAGCTCAAAGAAGGCACCAAGGACCCACCTTCGCCACTATGGGTGATGAGGGACCACTTCAACATCCTGGGCTTTGCTGGCTGCATGATGCCTCCCTGTCGCCCACCCATGGGTTGGGGCACCCCACCAGGGATGCTCCCATCACTCCAAATAGCCTTGTGGTAGGGCTGGTTTGTGTCTCTCACTATCTAGAAGATCAGACAGGAGCTGGGAAGCTACAGAAGCAGGTCAAGGCAGTGACCAATCCCTTGCTGGACCTGGTTTCCTTTCGAGAAAGAGCATCTTACCATGAAAGGAGCACCTGGAAACACCACCGCCGTCCTTTGCTGCAGGGGACTGGCTTAGGTGGCTGGTGCTGCCTGACTGCAGATGTCACCAGCGGATGGTCTGAGGTCACCCGTGTGAGGACATCAGAATAGATAGGCACTGTAGTGCTCCCTGGCCTTTGCCACAATGGGTCTCAGTGCGGTGCGGCCCCTCTTTCTCCATAGCAGAGGTCCAGCACAGGGGATCCCCCTGGGACCTCTCCTGTGCCATGCATCAGTCCCCTCTGAAGAAGGCAAAGCGATTCATCCTCCAGTCCTTAGCCAGTCCTTGGCTTCTCTGCTCAGCAGAGAAACACTGAGTGTTACAACCTCGTGCTCAACCACCTTAAATCTGAAAGGCAGAAAGGCAAGAGGTCTGTGGATGATAACTTTGGCCGCAGAAGCCAAGTGTTTCTAAGCTCCCATCAAGTGAGGACCTTTGTGAAGAAATGAGGAGATTCCATAGGGTCTTGGTCAGTGGATGCTTATCTCATTCCTTCTTTACATCCTTGATGCTTCAGCTGTAGCTTTTCTTTGAGTTCCTCATTGTGAGCCAACTCGTGCAAAACCTCCAGGAGACCATACCCCTTCTTGCTAGGGATGGGGGCAGACTGGGTGTGACAGCACTTGCCCAGCCTTGAAAACTACTCAGAGGTGAAAAGTCCTGCTTGGAAGGCAGAAAATATTTTCCTTTCCCTTGAGGCACCAACAGCCTCCCCCTTCCTTTGACACCTCCTCCACCACTCAGTGGGAATTGCCAGTATCCCTCCAACAGGGACAGACCTTCTCCTCAACCACATCCCTGTGGGTGCCAGTGCTCTGGGGATGCTGCCAGGGATAAGGAGGGATGCTCCTAAAGCTGGAGGTGAGGGCAGATGATGTTTCCATATGATTCCCCTCTCGCTCCTGGTTTTCTGGCTCGCCCCCAGGAGAGCAGTAAGCAATTATGGGCCATGTGGAAGCTTCATTATCGCCCTGTCGTGGCCTCATTTGACGAGACATTTTATGGCCAAACTTATTAAAAGTGAAATGTGTGGTTTCTGCACAGCAATTTCCTGTCTGCAGAGATAAGCTAGGCTCTGCCCGCTGCGTAATAAACAGTTATTTTATGTACAGCTCTGGCTGGGGTGGCGAGGAGGAGAGAGGACCCGGCTTGTGTTAATTGTGATGGTTAGTGAGATCTATTTTGGGACCGATGTGCAAGGAAGTGCGTGCCCTGCCACTGCTCCATGGTGGAGGTGGCCTCCGGTGGCTTCTTCCTCTGGGTGCTGGCAGCAGGAACCAGGCAGGATCTCCTCCCTGTGATGCACAACCAAAGGAGATTAACCTGAAAAAAACCCTCACCTGACTCATCTCACCCCTTGATCACATCCAGGAGCAAATGAGGGACCTGCTGTGCACCCCCATGGCATGAGAAGCCCTCCCCTGCAAGGGCTGCCCCTGATTGCACCCCCATGTGATGCTGGCAGGAACCCCAGAACTTCACTTCAGCCTCCCCCAAAACCTCCCATCTGGCTGAGAACCACCCCCTCTGCAGCTGCATTTGCAGGTGATGACACTGACCAAAGCCTGGGACATCCATCACATCACCTCCCCACGTCCCTCCTTGGGCGTCTGCAGCAGGCGGGTGCTGGAGTGGTGATGGCAGGAGCAATAAATTCAAAAGGCACACTAATGTCACAGAAAACCTGTGTCGCTGCTGGGCTGGGACCAGCAAAAATCTGATAAATATCAGCAAAGCTGACAAATATAGTTTCATTTTGTCAGAAACAAAATGTCCTTATTAGGTGTGCAGTCTGTATTTTGATTTAATTTTATCTTTTTAATGCCTTTTGAAAGGAAACAGCTTTTTTAAACGCAGCATGTCAAAACTGTGTTTACAAAAACCCTGATTGCTTCTTTTTTTTTTTCCATACCTGGCCCGATCTATTTCTTGAACTCAACCTGAAACTGCATAACTTTTCCCAATAAACAATTTGTCAGAAAAATTCCTCTTGGCTCTGGGAGCCCTGTTAGTTATTTGTCAGCAGTCAAAACCCTGTTGGGTATTTCCCATCTGACTTCTTGTCTTAACAGCGACTTTATTGGTCTGGGAATTAGCGGTGGAAGATGCGATACTTGCTATTCATTGCAGTCATCCCAAATGCCACTCATCTCATCAGGCCACAGCTCTGCAAAGCAAAACCCGCTCTCCTTCCTCTGATGCACTTTTTTTTCGCACCTGTGTGGTGTTTTACCCCAGATTTGCTCCCTGCATCCTTCTGACCCTGCAGCGTCCACTGTTATGCCCAGGCTTGGAGCCACATCAGGTTCCCCCATCCCTGTCCCTCCATGCCTGCTGCCCAGCTCAGTCTCTCACTAGGTAAACTCCCTCCATCGCCAGCCCGGGCCCTCGTTAATTTGTATTGCAGCGTGTGTCACGGGCTGACGTGTAATTAGAGCTCCTGAAGCCTGTCTCATGCTGTAATTGCCATGACAGGGGCCACAGCATATCCGCTTGTTAATTAGTAAACCACAATATCCCGGGGGCTCGTTGAGAGCTGCCTTAATTGTATTTCAGCTGGAACAGAGGGATAATTACCCTTCGCTAGCGCTGCCACTTTTTAATTCTTCAAAAAAGAAAAAGAAAAAGAAAAAAAGAAGGAAAAACCCAAATTGAGCTCCTCTTCCTTTGGGTGGCCACTGCAGGCCACCCAGGGACCTGTTTTTGTCCCCAAATTGAAGGGGAAGGGCCACGGAGCTCAGCAACATGGTGATGGGATGCCAAGAGCTTTGCATGGAGACACGCTTTTGGTCTATGCATCCTTCAAACTGGTGATGGCTGAGCCGCTGCTGCTCCAAGGGTGTTTCTGTGTCCCTGCACATGGGAGCCCACTGGGAACCCCCTCTGCAGATGCAGGTTGGCTTGCTGGGAGCCTCGTTTGCTGGGAATCCCATCCTGGCTGGCGGGCAGCCCCCAGGCATAGCCACCAGGCACTGCCTGGGATCCCTGCACAGCCGGCTTGGAGTATCAGCCTGTGTCCAGCAATGAGCCAGCCAAAGTCTTCAGGCTCCCCACTGAACAGAGGGATCATCTTCGTTCTTAATTCCCTTCTTGACAAACCTCACCTCACCAGGCAACTGGAAGCCTCCTGGGACATGGTTAAAATCTTTTCCCTCTGTGGAAAGGATGTTCCTGCAGGATATGAGTGTGTCTGCACCTTTTATAGTGGCCATGAAGGGACTGCAGGGCTTTGGAATGAGATGAAGGAGGTGCTGAGGCTCAGCATCATCCTTCTGCAGGCACTGCAGGCTGCAGAGCCCTTCAGCACAGCACTGCAGGGGAGTTATTGGGTAGTTCAGAATCCTGGGGGAAGGTTAACCTGGGAAGAGATGCTAATGCATGGCATCCGTCCCTTTTCCTATGCTTCTCCCTGAAGCAACACAAAGAGCTCGGCCTCCATGAGCCCTGCTGATTCCTGATATAATGGACAGCTGGCCTTTGGGAGCAGGTCTGTGAATGGGTTTAAATAACAGACCTGTCTCTCTCCTGGGAAGCTACATGGGGGTCAGCCTTGAAGAAAAGATCAGTGCAGCAGCTCCAAGCATTAGCAAAAAGAAATAACTGAAGCAAAGAGCCTTGAACATAATTACAGCCTAAGAGCTGTGGTGGGAACTCAGCGACCTGAAGCCATCTCCAGGACTTTAGTGCAATCAACAGATTGACACTGCTGGGTCCTGGAGGCTGGTTTTTGGAAGCCTTGCACCAGGGTTGAATGCCAGAGCAGGCGGAGAAGCAGCACAGGTGCCCGTTCCGAAGGTTGGAGCTAGAAAAGTGTCTCAAAAGCCATGGAAGAACCAGATGGAGCCAACCACTGGAACGCTCCACATGTAATTGGGGGCACCTTCAAGGGTGAGCATGAGGTGGCTGCCCACTGCTGCCATGCGAGTCACTGTCATTAGAGCTGGGGATGGAGTTTATAGCTGAGTAACCACAACAACTTTGCACAAATTAAACAACATACTGCAGGTTAATTAGATTTCTTACCACTGCCTCCATTAACTTAGCCCTGTCGTCTGCTGTCAGAAGTGGACAGAGCTCCTTTGAAATTCACTTGGAGATCTGGATGGCTAAACCTGTCCCTGGGCAACCACGCTGGTGTGGGCGTGGGTGGGAGATGCCACCTTCTCTGCTTGGAAGCCCCTTGGTGCAGCAGATGAGAATGAATGGAGACGTGGTCATCCGCCACCAGCACAGAGGCCAGGCTGGATTCCCCCAGCTGGCATTTCAAATCCACCTCCTCATATGATGATCTTTAAGAAAAATAGGTATTTTTGCAGCAGAGTTGCGCTCTCGTTATGCCATGGGGCGCCGCGTGAATACAAATAAGCAAAAGAGCCCCCTTTGACAACATCTGAGAATGCGGCTTCATATTTTTAAACCAATTTCCTTCGACTGTGTCAGGGCCTGTTTTGTGTTTGCTAGACAATTATGTGGCTAATGAGGACAGCCACGGTTACATCAGGCGGGATTAGAAGGAATAAGGCTACAAATGTTGCAGTGCTGAAGACAACCACTGACTAATGGGGGCTCGGAGGGCATGGCCCGGGGGCAGTGGCTCCTCCAAGGGCTCCTGGTGCTGTTTTGAAGGCGCTGGAGTGGGCAGCAGGCAGTGGGCAGGTTGGCCAGAAGGCCAGGGAGACTCCTGGTCCCTGCATGGTGGCTGTACCCATGGGAAACGGGAAAGTTTGATGATAATATTTAGGGAAAGCCATGCCAAGTGTGTGACCCTGATGGAGCAGGAGGCACCAGCCCTGCGAGGCACAGCAAAATGGGTTCAAAAGCAATGAGGGAACTGAACCTTGCAACCAAGATCACCAAGAAACTGGTATTGCAGCTGAAGCCCTCTTGTCCCAGCTCTCTTACAGTTGGAATACAGCTTTGCTCATCATTTCTGTGGAGCTATGGCTGTCTCCCACCCCTCTGAAGAGGATGAGGAAGGAAAGCAGGGAGGATGCCTGGGGCTGCAGCGAGACCCTGCTCCCTGTGTCACCCAGGGTGATGGGAGCAGCCAGCCGTGCCCTTCAGATGCCTCCTCCCAGCCGCCTTTCCCGTCAGCTCTCTGCCGCCTGTTCTGCCATGTACCGGCTCTCCCATCCATCATCTGTCCAGACTCCCTCGTGCACTGGACGGCTGTGGCAGTGCTCCTCGCAGGTGCCGTAAGTCATGGTCAATGAATTCCTACAACTGCAGCATCGTGCGTTGCTCCACTGGGAGACCAGCGCGGCTGCATTGCTGCACAGCGGGGCTTTGCTTTTTTCCCTTCGGACCTCCGTCCCCCTGAATCCTATCCTGCATTTCAGCTGCATCTTCTACAAAAACCTCTTGGCTAAAGAGAACCAGGAGAGGTTTGCCCACTGATGGGCAGATGCACAGCCACGAATGTGGCAGAGGTGCTGCCATGTGTCCATATTAAGACCTGAGCAGGAGACCATCCAGACTCAGCAACCTCAAGACCAACCCTCAAAAACCACCCTCAAACCATGTCATGGAGACACCCTAAACCCTCTTGCTGACTCTGCTCCATGCCTGGTTCTGGGGATCCAGGCTGTTACCACCAGCTGCAGACCTCGGTGCTGCAAGGACCTTGCTTGCCCCTTCCCTGTCCTCACTGCAGCCACCCTGCCTGTGCCTGCCACTGCCTTCCTGGAAGAAGATGGCACGTGTGCTGAAGAGCCTCCCTTGAGCACAGCCACCAAATCACATTCTGGATGACTACTTTGCACCCTAATTTGTGTGGAAACAAATGCCAGAGAGTGCTGGAATACTGAGAAGTGAAGCTCTCCATCTTGGCTTACTTCAGGGAAATGGTCTTAATTAAGAGTCTGTCTTGCAAAGAGAGATTATTTCCAGCTGCGTGTTGAAACGGGCCCTAGGGTGGAGGTTGTGGCTGAGACCGGTGTCTTCTCCTCACTGGGTCCACTTGGCCATTGCAAAGTGAGGGCAGATCTGGGTGCGGGTTACTCAGACCTTTGCATCTGCAGGGCTTGGCCAGCCCTGCTGTGACCTGCAGAACATCCCCATGACCCTTGCACCTCCGTTAATGCTCCTCAGACCCAAGAGCACCTTCCCCTTTTTGTCTACACATCAGGCCCCACCAGCAGCAGCTCCCATCAGAAGTGGTTGCATTAGCTGCAGGAGGTCATTTTACTAGCCCAGGCTGTACTGGTTCCAGTGGTGTTGACTCCATGCCTACGATCCCCACCAGTTGGGATTAGAGCCATAGAGCCCAACCAGGCTTTATGGTTGTTCAAACTTTGTATTACTCATTGACTAACCTTGGGCTCTCCATTGGGGCTTTTCTCTCGTGTATTTACTCTAGACAAGCAGTAGCATCCTTGCTCTCTGTGGTGGGTGGTTCCAGCCATCCCACACATCTGGCACTCCCTTCCTGTCCTGGCACAATGCCGACAATGTGGGAGACACTCAGTGAGCCCTGGCATTGATGGGAAAGAGACCCTGGGGATACAGACTGCCATGGAGAGCTGCTAGACCTGACGCTGCTGCCTTCAGAGCACGGCTGGCATTGAGACGCCCCAGCCCCTTCCCCTTCCCCACAGCCTCGCTGTGCACAGCTGTTCCCTTAGAAATAGCTGTTGCCATGGTTTTTCCAAAGAAAACACATCTCTCCCCCCTTTCCCCACCACCACCACTCCCCACCGCCTTAACCTTGTGACAGCAGTGATGACGCGGCTCCCTGAGAAAGGCCACTTCATGTAACTATGGTAACAATTAGCTTTCTCTTGATTTTACCTCGGGGGTGATGCTCAGGAGAGGGACCCAGAGCTGCTCTCCTGGAGCGGGTGCTTCGCCCAGCCTTGCACCCGGAGCAGTGGCTGGCATGAGCCAGCTCCCTGCTGCAGCATCGCAGGCAGATGCCCCGCTTGGACATAGGGATGTCTGCAATTCCCTCTTTATCTTGGGTGGCAGGGACATGCCCTCCATGTCCTTTATAGTGGGATATGCCCCAGGACACTACACAGGGCTCCTCTGGCCTCCTGGCTGGTGTGGGGAGCTGGGAGGGGAGCATCCATCAGGCATGAGGAAGAGTGGGAGCATCTGCATCCCGCAGGCTCACCCCAGAAGCGTGGGTGAAGAAGAGAGGGAAGCAGCCGGGTGTGCCAGAGAAGGACTGAGAACCAGCTCGGATTTTGGCACTGGGGTTGGGAGCACAGCGGGGGCATCCGCAGCCTGGACGAGCGGTCTGCAATGGTGCCTCTGCTCCCAGCAGCGGGTGGGTAAACACGATGCAAAGCCGATCCTTGGGTACATCAGAGTCACAGCTGTCGACTGCAGCAACTAAAATAAGAATTTGCCTGCTTTTTATTCCTCCAAGCCCAGCAGAGCCCACTCAGCGCCAGGAGCGGAGCTGGAGTCTATTCTTAGCCCTGCAGGGAAGGGAGCGGGAGTCCCTGCACTGCTGCCGTGCAGGGCTGGGGGTGCCGGGTCCAATCCCCTCCCATTCCCCAGAAACCTGGCCTGACCCCAAGGGACGTCGAGACAGGACGGACTGCGCCCCGATGGGGACAAAGTCCTACTTTTTGGCCAAGGAGGAGTTGAGAAGACAGCATGAGTGAGGGATGCCCCAGCACCTGTCTCAGCATCGTTGCAGGATTTGGCATCTGCGGGGAGCAGCTGCAACGCAGGCGGCTTTGGAAGGGGTCCCTGCTCTTCCAGAGCTGCTTTTCTGCCTGGGCAAGGCGGGGAGTAAGGAACCTTGAACTACAGCTCCCACTGCCTCTGGGGAGAAGAGGTTTAAGAGGAGTTAAGGGGTCCATGCTGAGAGTCACCCCTTGCCCCAAGCTGTGCCAGGGTCAGACCTGCTTTGCCCACCCCCAGCCGTGAGATGTTGCTGCTGCCCACCCCAACACTTCCCAATGGTTTCAAAGTGTGCTGCAGACCACGGTGGCTGGGTCATCACCCAGTGTCACCCCCTGCCAGCATCACCCCACCCCCGCATTGCACCAGAGATGTTCAGCAATGCAGGGAGACTCAGGGTGACCCCCAAACCCGTCCAAGGGAGCAGTGGGCACAGTGCAGGGAGCAAAACATCTGTGGTTGAGCATACTGCAGCCAGCCCAGAGCTCTGCTCCACTCTTCATCCCAGACCTGTGAGGATAAGGGCAGGATGTGGGACAGGATGGAGGGCAGGCAGGGATGCAGCAGTGCATGGGGGGCCGGTGGGGCATGGGGATGAAGTGCCAGCTCCATAGCAACAGGTACTGCCACGTAATGGAGTCCTTTCCGCTTGGCCTCTGCAGCCGCCAGCCTTATTCGCATGGCCATAAATAATTCAATTTTCTCATTCACACACATGAATGCTGCGGGCTGGGGCTCTGGGTGTGCTCAGCCTCCATCTGTCCAGGGGGGAAGGGGGAGGCAGGGCCTGATAATAGACTCCAGTGTTTGTTTAACATGGATGAGTGTGGCCAGATGGCCTGGGGATGGGAGGTGGGGATGGGAGGTGGGAGGTGAGGGATGCTCCGGTGTGCTCCTGGCACTCTAAGCCTCCTCTGGATGAGGAAGGGAAGAGAGCAGGGGACAGGTGTAGGGATTTCTCTGGCACCTCCAAAACAAGTATGACACCTCCAAATCAGCATCTCCCTTGGAGATGTGGACTTTTGGTCTGGGAGGGGGTTAGGCAGGCACTGTGCTTTTGGTGCCTTCCTGACAGGGAAGGGAAGGTAGAAGTGCTGTGCTGTGCTGAGGTTCACTCTGATCCCCTGTGACACCCCGTCTCAGTGTGAGTTGGGAGCAGGGGAGTCAATTCAGAACTGAGATAATTTGGCTGGAGATGCCAAAGGGGAAGGGGCAAAGGGTGCTGCCGCCCATCACCCTGTCCCACACTGCCAGGGGAGGGCCAGCAGCCTCCAAAACGACCCCAGAGAATAACAGCTCCAGTGATGGAGAGACACACTGCAGCTCGCTGCCGAATTAGCAGACTCTGGGCCACCCCCTGGCAGGGGCATTGGGGGTCTGGCAAGAGAAAACTGGAGAATTAGCAGAGTTAAGAGCCTGCACTTGAAAAGCCTGCACATCGCTGCCGAGGAGCTGGTGCCTGCTGCATGCACAGACTGAGCCAGGCTGGGAGGTGAGGGGTGCTGGCTACTGCCCGGTGGCATCAGTTCCTCACCTTCCCCCCTGTGGCTTGGGCACAATCCAGCTCAAAGTGTACTGAGGGCAGTGTGAAAGCCAGCACCTTAATCCCCTCTTGGTGTTTGACCAGAGGGAGCTGTTGCTCCAGCATATGGCAACAGCCTGATACTTAGGTGTGCTTGGACACCGATGAGAAAATGCAGACCAGGGAGGAGCCTGGAAGGTAGAGCTGGCCCCTCTGATGGGCAAAGGGTTGGGCTCCTAGCCACTGGAGCAAGGTCCCAACCTCATTCACCACTCGGAGAAATTCCCACTAGAGATCCCATCTCTGCTTAAGACAGTGGCAAGCAGGTGCCGCCTCGAATTGAAGCCTACAAAGCCAGCAAAGGGAATTTAGATGCTGCCAGAAGGAGGGTCAAGAGAGGAGCCCGCACTCAGGCAGCATTATCCGTCACCAGCATTGGAAGAATGTCCCTCGTGGGAATGGGGGGAGGTGGAAGCCAGGGGGAGCTGGGAGTGTAACTGGCTCGTGCGCTGGCGTTCCCGAGTGCCGCGGCGTATTTGGGTAGGACACGTGTGTTTCTATGTATATTTGGGTGCCTTCACACACAGGCATGAATCCTCTTCTGGTTGCATGCTCTCATAGGATTTTTGAGCACTAAAAGAAGATCAGCTATGTATAACATCCATGGACCATCACGCACAGCCAGCCACTACTCCACAACTCCTCCTGCGTGTTGTACATCTCCTGCCTGCTCTGTGTGGCCATCCACACAGACCAGAGCCAGATCCCATGCCCTGGGTCTGTTCAGCTGAACTCACACCTTTTAGCACCACTGGGACCACAGGCAGCCCTGGTTCCTGCCCATCTGCTAGTAAATTAACTCCTGCTTTCTGTGGCTGCCACTCAAGCAGTCCCTGCCCCACAGACAAGTGTATGGAAGGAATGAGCCTGACAACATACCTGGGAGCCAACCCCCACCCCAGCATCTCTCTGCCATGTACCCTGCACCCCTCTTTGAGCATCCCCCCTGAAGCGACCACGAAGCAGCAGCCTCAGCCTCCCCAAAGCCCCCAAAAGCAAGGTGGGTGCAGCTGGGGCTGCTCTGTGCCATGCTGGGGTGCAGAGCGCAGATGAAACTCCCCAGTTGACAGGTCATGCCCATAGGGTGCACTCATGGCAGCGAGGGGGACAGAGGTGGCAGAGCATCATGGGGCACCACAAGCATTCCCCTCAAATCTCCCAGGACGTGTGCTGGGAGGTGCAGGCTGTGCCCCTGTGCTTCAGCTCCTGCCAGGTAAGCAAACGCCAAGGCCACCCAGCTAGAGATTTCCACCCATCAGGAAATTTGCATTTTACCTCTTCCACCCAAAAGCCAGGCCCAGCGCAAGCCCCCTGCATCTTTTGACGGATGGATGGCAGAAATCTGCCACTGCTGATTCCTTCAGCTCCCAGCGCTGCAGGAGCAGGACACAGAGCCCAGCTCCAATAGGCTCCTCTCTCCCAGCGTGCCAGCTACATCTCAGGGTTTGCCCAGGTCCTCAAGGATGGACAACAGAGTCGCTGGACCATGGTCCCCTTCCCCACCTGCCTGTGTCCCCATGCCATCTGCCCCCGGGAAGGACAGCCCAGGGTTTGCCCCAGTTGCCTTGCTCCCATTATGGCCACCCCTGTGGGACCAGCGGCTCCACAGCTGCTGGGAGTTCACGCAGGCTCCAGTAGATCTGAATCTGCAGGAAGCAGAGGGCTCGAGAAGACCTGCAAGGGCTGTCTTGTGGGAGCCACCAAGGAGTTTGGTGACTTGCACGGTTGCTGTTGGCTATGTCCTATGGGAAGGGACATAGCCTTCCTCTCACTAGGAACACAGATGCCAATCCCTACACACACATCTCCACCCTTCTCTAAGCCTCTCCCAGGTGCCAGACCCTTTTCCTACCCCGCTCCCTGCCCACACATCAGAGTGACACTGAACAGAGGCACTTACCTGCCATTCACCCCATCAGAGCTGGAAGGACAGTGAGACAAAGTGCTGGGGACTGCACAGAGATGGTCCTTCCTCCCCAAGATGAGGAAGGCAGCTCATCTACCTCTGCCCTTGCCTGCTCCTACAGCTTGCACTGCGGCTCCTGGCATCACCCATCCCTCTTGGCATCACCCGTGGTCCCTTAGGGCTTGGTTATGGTGGGTTTCAGGTGCCTGGCATGCTACCAGCTCTGAGGGTCTCCTTTGTGAGGACCAGAGCAGGGACAAGATGATGGCCAAGGCATCTGCCCAAAGGAAGCCAAGTGCCCAGCCAAGGGGTTGGAAGGGGTGGGCATCTTCCAAGGTGGTCTGGAAAAGCCCCTTGGCAGTGGATGAAGACCCTGTAGATCCCCCACACCTTGGTACTACCCCGGGTGGGAGCATCCCAATCCCTTTATAGGAGCAGGGACCTGTCACCCCAGGGGTTCCTGTCTTCTGGAATAATCCCTGTGTCCTACCTGGAGGTGTGGGGACAGGGGCAGGGTCCCAGGGGGGGACAGAAGTGACCGGTCCCAGGTGGAGGTGCCCCATCTGGGGTTTGGATTCCCTGTGGGACCCCGGCAGGCTGCACCCGAACGCCGCTGGCGGTGTTCGGGGCTGCAGCCCGTCGGGGTCCCCCGTGGGAGAGAGGATCACGGAGCGCATCCTTACCTTGGAGGAGTCTCTATGGAAAGGGGATGCTGGACTCGGTTTGGGATGCCCCGGTCCTGGTGGAGGCAGAGGATGCAGGGATGGGATGGATGGCTGAGATAAGTGGGATGGGTGGGATGGATGGGTGGGCGGTCTGGAGGCTGCAGATCCCCCCGTTCTCAGGTGCGGGAGACAATAGCCAGGGCTCCTGTTGCAGCTGCAGACTGTCTCTTTAAACCCCTCACCAGCCCACAGGTGGCCCTGTCACCACCGTGGTCATCCGTGACGTCATCGGGAGGGAGGGAAGGGGAGGAGGAGGAGGAGGGGGGAAAAACGCGGTTCCCCTCCACAGCAAAAGTCCCCGAGCGCCCATGGCAACAGATTGCAAATGTCACTGCGCATCAGCCGGGAGGAGGCTGCCGGGCTGCCCCCCCCACGGGTGACACGGGGGTAACAAGGCTGTCACGCTGCAGGTGGCACGGGGGGTGCAGAGCTGTCACCCTATGAGTGCCGTGGTGGGGACTGAGCTGTAATCCTGTGGTGGGTGCATGGAGCAGGACAGGACTGTCACCCCACGCGTGGCATGGGAGAGGACAGGGCTGTGCCCTCATGCAGGTAACTGGGCCAAGCAGGTGGGCAGGTCCAGCTCTCACCATGGGATGTGAAGCCTCCATGCCCCCCCTCCCATTCCAGACACCCTCCTGCAGGGGTGGGTGCTGCTGTCTCCCAGCCCAGGAGGGTGCTGGTCCCTGCCCGTGCCCTGTGCTCAGAGGATCCCCATTATCCAGCAGTGTCACCAAGCCCCATCTGTCCCCCCAGACACCCCAGTGAGCCTCTAGCTCCTGCCCCTGGGGTCCTGTGTGCGCTCTGCCTCTGCAGCGGGGTGTTTTGCAGAGGCCAGGAGAGTTTTGGAAGATGTTTAAAGCAGATCTTGGCTTGAAGCAGAGACAGGATGACTCTGGGAGCAATAAAAGTGGGGTCCAGTCCCACTCCCACAGACCCCAGATCTGCCGACCACATCCTGCTGGTGGTGAACCCATTAACAGCCTCCAAAACTCATCCAGTTCCACTTCAAAAAGAACCTCTGGTTCTTAAACCCAGAGAGGGGGACACTAGTGACAAGGAAAGGTTTTCATGGTGCTGTGAAGGTCTATGGGTGTTGCACCCTGCAAACTTGGCTTTGACAGAGCCTGATCCCACTTTGACTTGCCCAGCATTGGGAGAGGGGCCACAGGGTTTCAGTGGGGCTGGAGAGCTGTGGGTCTCAGCCACAGTGGACAGTACCTTTTCTTGTCCTTTATAAAACTATGTACCAATGTGTATGTGGATCCCCATGAAAGGGGAGCCCAAAATTCTGCAAACATGAATAAAGTCACCCCCCAGGCTCAGAGCAGAACTAAAAATTGAATTACATCCCTTTTATTTTTCTTGAAAAAATGAGAGATGTCTGAGGTCTCCCCCTGCTCCCCTTGCACTTTTCTCACACCAACAAAAGCTTCCCCAGCTGAAGTTTGCTCCTGTGCAAACTTCACCCTCCTTTATATATATA